>NC_057812.1:390918789-391207887 GCF_018294505.1 Triticum aestivum | reverse complement strand
CGATCGGCTTCAGTTAGTAGCAGTAGAGAAGGAATCACTCGATCGGGTTTAGTTAACAGCCATCGATCGATCGCTCGGGTTCAGTAACGCGTAGCCTGCAGTGCAATCGCTCGGGTTCAGTTAGAGCCCAATGCCTCGCTCGGGTTCAGTTAGAGCCAACGCCTCGCACACACGCGCGTACGTGTACGAGAGAAACGCGCATCGCTCGGCCCCGACCTCCCACCATAACTGGGAACTCCCAGAAATTTTCCTCGCCCTCGCTTCTACCACGGTTTTTCCATCATGGACGGCCCAAAGAATGCCATGCAGCTGCGTCTCCGGCCCGCCCAGGATGAAAAGCCCATTTTCTATCATGATTTTTTGTCATAGAAGTAGGAGCCCACCACATCTATGATGATACCGGGTTTTGTCACAATTATCGTCTTAGAAGTGTCATATCGATGACAGAAAAAAATCATTCGGCCCAAAATGTCACGGGTGTGTCTTTTTTTTGTAGTGTTTACATAAAGCATTAATGTGCTCACACCATTAGAGTTGCTTTAGCTCAATTTTTAGAGCAAAGCTCCCCTAGATGTGATATCCCCCCTAAGAGGG
Source organism: Triticum aestivum (assembly GCF_018294505.1). Classification (NCBI taxonomy): domain Eukaryota; kingdom Viridiplantae; phylum Streptophyta; class Magnoliopsida; order Poales; family Poaceae; genus Triticum; species Triticum aestivum. The sequence goes on along the minus strand of NC_057812.1, from coordinate 391,207,293 downwards.
ATGAACTAACCTTGGGTTTTGCCGATGATGACTTCATGTAGATAGTGAAGATGTGGATGCTCAATGTTGATGTAGATCATTTGGAGGAATCCTTTGGAGTGTTGCACTTTCAATAGCTAGATGGGTTAGTCCCACAAGGACATACAAGGATATCCATAGACATAGAGTGAATTGCACATATGATGATTTCCATGAAAGCATTAGGTTACCTTGTCCCTTGTCTTACCAACAAGAGGGTTTGTGACTCCATTAACAAGTGCAAGATATGAAAGTTGATTGCACAAGTCCTTGTCAAAGTGAATATGAGTGAAGTATGTTGGCGGAGTCACCCTCAAGAACACTCCAGTTCTTCTTGTTTAGGACCCACATCAACTTGATGGGAATCCTTGGAGTTGTAGTTGTACTTGATGAAGTAGAGCTTGACGTAGTCTTGCGAACCCACTTGACCATGGCCTTAGGAGCTTCTTCAAATGAGCCAATCTCTTCTTGAAGCTTGTGCTTGCCTTTTAGCTTGTGCTCTTGTGGTGGAAGATCATCTTGAGCTTGTGTTCCCTCAAAAGAAGTGGGGTCATACTTCTCTTGTTGAGAACAAACTTCATCTTGGGGTATTAATCTTCTTCCCATTCAACTCCATTGGCATTGAACTTTCGTTCAAAACCAATACCTTGATTCTTCCGGTGCCTTCCTTGCTTGTGTAAAAATTCCTTAAATTGCTTACTCCCGGCAAGGTTCTTGTAAACACCTTTCTCAATAATTCCCTTCAATAAGCTATTTTCTTGCTCAAGTGTAACTTGGCTAAGAGAATCACTACTATAATCAAGATAACTACTAGAAGCAACAACATTGCATTTAGCATGGTTATCGTTACTATTAGAAGAAGAATCTTTCTTGCTCTTGTTGCTATATTTTACTTGTGGCGTATAAGTAGACAAGAGGAGACGTTTGACAATGTAAGAAGAACTCTTCCTTCGAAGATCATCATTGATAGCTTTTAGGGACTCATGATCTTGCTCTAAATTTAGCTTCTCGAAGCGTAGCTTCTCATGAGTCCTTAAGAGCTCTCTATGATCCTATTGAGTTGTTTTATGAGCTAACTTAAGAGTGTTTAATTCTTTAGTTAGACGCTCAATCTCCTTCTTATCCTTGTCATCCGTTTCATCTTCATTAGCATGGTTACTAGCAAGTTCATTTTCATCACTAGCTTTATCAACAAGTAAATCATCATCACCTAGCAAATCATCTTCCTCACTATCAAAATCAAGATACCCGGGGTGTGATACCTTGGGGCCTTTAACCATGAAGCATCTTCCAATTCCTTCATTTGGTGAGTCAAATATGTCGTAGGAGTTGGATGACACTAGTGCAAGACAGAAAACACCTTCATCTTGAGTATATATGGAGTCGGAGTGATAGCTTCTCTCGGAGTAGTTGTCGGAGTCAGAACCGGACACCCATTCACCAATGTGAGCTTGATGTCTTCGTCTTGTGTAGCTCTTTGATGACTTGTCCTTCCTTTCCAAATCCTTGCTTCTACGAAAGGGTCTTCGTTCATAACGATCATCTCTACTCCTCTCTCTTGGAGGTGATTCATCTCTTCTACTTCTCCTTTTTGGTGACTCTTCTCTTTTCTTGTAGGGAACCGTACACTCATTGGAATAGTGTCCAAGTCTTACACAATTGTAGAAATCATGACTAGAAGATCTTTTGTCACTGTAGGACCTCGATTTGGAGCTTCTCTCTTTACTTCTCCTTTTGTAGAATGTGTTGAAGTTCTTCACCATTAATCTCAAATCTTCATTGGAGACTTGATTTTCACTTGATGTTGTAGGAGCATCACTTGAAGCTTTGTAAGCACCACTTGACTTATTGTAAAGCTCTTCCTTATCCTTGAGTGACATCTCATGAGCAACAATTATACCAATGACTTCCGTGGGTTTGATACCTTTGTAATTGGGCATCATTTGGATCAATGTGCGCATGGTATCATATTTTCCATCCAAGGCTTTAAGGATCTTCCTGATGATGAATTTGTCGGTCATCTCTTCACTTCCTAAACCGGCAATCTCATTTGTGATGAGAGCAAGCCTAGAGTACATTTTGGTGACTCCTTCACCATCCTTCATCGTGAACTTGTCAAGTTGACTTTGAAGCACATCCAACTTGGATTCCTTGACGGACTCGGTACCTTCGTGCATATCAACCACAATATCCCAAATTTCCTTTGCATTCTCAAGGCGGTTGATTTTGTTGAATTCCTCGGGGCACAATCGACGAGAATACCGCAAGCTTGAGCATTGTATTGCAACATCTTCAATTCTTCCGCGGTCGCTTCACCATTCGATTATTTACCATCTTCAAAGAATTCACCTTGCAAACCAACACGCACAACAACCCAAACGGCGGGGTTATGACCAAGAAGATGCATTTTAATCTTATGCTTCCAACTAGCAAAATGTGTGCCATCAAAATAAGGACCTCTACAGTGATAGTTACCCTCGCTAGACGCCATACTCTCCTAGGTTGTGAAACCAAGACTATGATCATCAAAGCTATGGAAATCAAGGCTAATGTATGCCAAAGCTCTGATACCACTTGTAGGATCAAAAGTATATCTAGGGGGAGATTAGACTACTTGACCAAATAAAATTCTATCTTTTTCCCAATTTTAGTTGTGGGCAGATTTTAGCAATTAGCACAAGTCAAGCAATCAACCTACACATGCAATTCTAAGAGTATAGAAGCGTAAAGTGAAGCATTGCATATGAAGGTAAAGGGAAGGGTTTGGAGAAGGCAAACACGATGGAGACACGAAGATTTTTGGCATGGTTCCGATAGGTGGTGCTATCGTACGTCCATGTTGATGGCGACTTCAACCCGCGAAGGGTAACTGCTGCACGAGTCCACGGAGGGCTCCACCAACGAAGGGTCCATGAAGAAGCAACCTTGTTTATCCCACCATGGGCGATCACTCCATCTCCGGAGTGCTCACGACTTTTCGGTGCCATCTACAAGTCCTAATCGGCTCTTTTCTTGCAGTAGTTCTTGTTGGCCTTGCTCTGATTCTTGCTATGGTTCTTCCACTGGTTTTCCCGCGGGCTAATTGGTCCCAAGCGACGGCTTGGCTAGCCGTCCCATCCATCGGCTTCGTCTCCTTGCTAGAAGGAGTTTCCTCGCTAGTACCTCCCCGACATCGACGACCGACTTCGCCTAGCCCTCCCGATGGCCGCCTTTTGGAGCGCGCACCTTCCTCTTATGGCCCCACCGCCAGCTATCTCTCCTCTCGAGCAGCCCAACATGTTCAATCGTGTTTTTGTTGATTCTTGAGGAGGTCTGGTTGATGCTACAGATAATTTGGGACATAAATTAATTGGTGTGAGTCGATTTATTGGAGCAAGGTGGGATTATGTATTGTTGCAGATCAATTGGCTACGCGGGCTACCACAGACACGATTTTGAGTATGGATGCAGGCCCAGCCAGAGGCCCAACTGATGAAGCAGCCACGTACATGGAAATCAAACGCAACATCGAAGAAACAAATAGTACTACCTTGAAAAGCAAAAAATCAACGTATGCAGAACTATGAAAAATAAAAATAAAATGTTGAACTATGAAAGCCTCCATCTTTTAATATAGGTAAAGATAGTAATAATATGTCAGGACCCCGATCCTAAGTCACACCAATCTAGCATGTAACACATCATATCACTTTGCGGCCTCACGCACGGTATTCCCACAGCTGCAGCCTTACCTAGGCCGGGACTATTTGCGCCTTTTCGCTCACATCTATGATTGTGCCGCTAGCATCCATATGACAGAGAACCTGGGCCGACATGACTAGTCATGAACCCAAGGTGGCACAAACTTATAGGGACATGCATACATAACCCAATAATGAACATGTCGGTCATCAATGTATGAATCCAAGTGGTAGCAAGCTACAAGGACTTAAAGGAACAATGTGTGACATTTTCCCAAAGGGACAGACACAAGAAAAAAGAAGGATACATGCCGGCAAACCTGAGTGTTCCAGAGAAGTAGCAAACTACCATGGCTCGGTGGAAGCACCAGGAGACATTTCCCCATAAGAAAGGCTACCAAGGATAAACAACTAGGTGTCGGATCCCACACATAGTGATACGTCTCCAACGTATCTATAATTTTTGATTGTTCCATGCTATTATATTATCTGTTTTGGATGTTAATGGGCTTTATTTTACACTTTTATATTATTTTTGGGACTAACCCATTAACCCAAGGCCCAGTGCAAATTGTTGTTTTTTTTCGTATTTCAGTGTTTTGCAGAAAAGGAATATCAAACGGAGTCCAAACCGAATGAAAGCTTCGGGAGTGTGATTTTTGGAACAAACGTGATCCAGAGGACTTGGAGTGGACGTCAAGCAATGAACGAGGAGTCCACGAGGTAGGGGCGCGCCTACCCCCTGGGCGCGCCCTCCCCCTCGTGGGCCCCTCGTGGCTCAACCGACCTACTTCTTCCTCCTATATACGTTCACATACCCCTAAAACATCCAGGAGCACCACAAAACCCTATTTCCACCACCGCAACCTTCTATACCCAAGAGATCCCATCTTGGGGCCTTTTCCGGAGCTCCGCTGGAGGGGGCATTGATCACGGAGGGCCTCTACATCAACTCCATGGCCCCTCCGATGATGTGTGAGTAGTTTACTTCAGACCTTCGGGTCCATATCTAGTAGCTAGATGGGTTCTTCTCTCTCTTTGGATCTCAATACAAAGTTCTCCTCGATCTTCTTGGAGATCTATTTGATGTAACTCTTTTTGCGGTATGTTTATCGAGATCCGATGAATTGTGGGTTTATGATCAAGTCTATCTATGAACAATATTTGATTCTTCTCTGAAATCTTTTATGCATGATTGGTTATCTTTGCAAGTCTCTTCGAATTATCAGTTTGGTTTGGCCTACTAGATTGATCTCTCTTGCAATGGGAGAAGTGCTTAGCTTTGGGTTCAATCTTGTGGTGCTCGATCCCAGTAACAGAAAGGGAAACGACACATATTGTATTGTTGCCATCGAGGATAAAAAGATGGGGTTTATATCATATTGCTTGAGTTTATCCCTCTACATCATGTCATCTTACCTAAGGCATTACTCTGTTCTTATGAACTTAATAATCTAGATGCATGTTGGATAACGGTCGATGTGTGGAGTAATAGTAGTAAATGCAGGCAGGAGTCGGTCTACTTGTCACGGACGTGATGCCTATATACATGATCATGCCTAGATATTCTCATAATTATTCGCTTTTCTATCAATTGCTCGACAGTAATTCATTCACCCACCATAATACTTATGCTATCTTGAGAGAAGCCACTAGTGAAACCTATGGCCCCGGGTCTATTATCCATCATATAAGTTTCGAATCTATTTTATTTTGCAATCTTTACTTTCAATCTATATCATAAAAATACCAAAAATATTGTTCTTATCATTATTATCTCTATCAGATCTTACTCTCGTAAGTGACCGTGAAGGGATTGACAACCCCTTTATCGTGTTGGTTGTGAGGTTCTTATTTGTTTGTGTAGGTACGAGGGACTTGCGTGTGGCCTCCTACTGGATTGATACCTTGGTTCTCAAAAACTGAGGGAAATACTTATGCTACTTTGCTGCATCACCCTTTCCTCTTCAAGGGAAAACCAACGCAGTGCTCAAGAGGTAGCAAGAAGGATTTCTGGCGCCGTTGTCGGGGAGTCTACACACAAGTCAAGACATACCAAGTACCCATCACAAACTCTTATCCCTCGCATTACATTATTTGCCGTTTGCCTCTTGTTTTACTCTCCCCCACTTCACCCTTGTCGTTTTATTCGCCCTCTTTTTCCGTTCCCCTTCTCTTTTCCAGTTTGCCTCTTTTGCTTGTTTCTTGTTTCCTTGTGTGTTGGATTGCTTGCTCGTCACGATGGCTTAAGATAATACTAAGTTGTGTGACTTTTCCAATACCAATAATAATGATTTTTTAGCACTCTGATTGCACCTCTTACCGATGCCGAATCTTGTCAAATTAATGTTGCCTTGCTGAATCTTGTCATGAAAGATCCATTTTCCGGCCCATCTAAACAACTTTGTTGATTTGTGTGATATGCAAAAGAATAAAGATGTGGATAATGATATTGTTAAACTGAAGCTATTCCCGTTTTCTCTTAGAGATCGTGCTAAAACTTGGTTTTCTTCTTTCCCTAAAAATAGTATTGATTCATGGAATAAGTGCAAAGATGCTTTTATCTCTAAGTATTTTCCTCCCGCTAAGATCATCACTCTTAGAAACGATATTATGAATTTTAAGCAACATGATCATGAACATGTTGCACAAGCTTGGGAGAGGATGAAATTAATGATACGTAATTACCCTACACATGGTTTGAATCTTTGGATGATTATACAAAAAATCTATGCTGGATTGAACTTTGCTTCTAGAAATCTTTTAGATTCGGCCGCGGGAGGCACTTTTATGGAAATCACTTTAGGAGAAGCTACTAAACTCCCAGATAATATTATGGTTAATTATTCTCAATGGCATACTGAAAGATCTACTAATAAAAAGGTGCATGCTATAGAAGAAATCAATGTTTCGAGTGGAAAGATGGATGAACTTATGAAATTGTTTACTAATAAACGTGTTTCTTCTGATCCTAATGATATGCCTTTGTCTACTTTGATTGAGAATAATAATGAATCTATGGATGTGAATTTTGTTGGTAGGAGCAATTTTGGTAATAATGTGTATAGAGGTATTTTTAATCCTAGGCCATTTTCTAGTAATTCCTCTAATAATTATGGTAATTCCTACAACAATTCTTATGGAAATTATAATAATATTCCCTCTGATTTTGAATCTAATATTAAATAATTTATTAGTTCGCAAAAGAGTTTCAATGCTTTGATTGAAGAAAAATTGTCTAAGATTGATGAGTTGGCTAGGAACGTGGATAGAATTTCTCTTGATGTTGATTCTTTGAAACTTAGATCTATTGCACCTAAGCATGATATCAATGAGTCTCTCAAATCTATGAGAATTTCCATTGATGAGTGCAAAGAAAAAACCGCTAGGATTCGTGCTAAAAAAGATTGCTTTATGAAAGCGTGTTCTTCTAGTTTCCATGATAATAAGGATGAAGATCTAAAAGTTATTGATGTGTCCCCTATTAAATATTTGTTTTGCAATATGAATCTTGATAATGATGGGACTGGAGATGAGACAACTTAAGTTAGAAGGCGTCCCAATGAGTCGGAGTTTTTAGATCTTGATGCAAAAATTGATAAAAGTGGGATTGGAGAGGTCAAAACTTTAAATAGCAATGAGCCCACTATCTTGGATTTCAAGGAATTTAATTATGATAATTGTTCTTTAATATATTGTATTTCCTTGTTGCAATCCGTGCCAAATTCTCTGCATGCTTATAGTCAAAATAAAGCTTTTACTAAACATATCATTGATGCTTTAATGCAATCTTATGAAGAAAAGCTTGAATTGGAAGTTTCTATCCCTAGAAAACTTCATGATGAGTGGGAACCTACTATTAAAATTAAGATTAAAGATCATGAATGCTTTGCTTTATGCGATTTGGGTGCTAGTGTTTCCACGATTCCTAAAACTTTGTGTGATTTGCTAGGTTTCCGTGAATTTGATGATTGTTCTTTAAACTTGCATCTTGCGGATTCCACCATTAAGAAACCTATGGGAAGAATTAATGATGTTCTTATTGTTGCAAATAGGAATTATGTGCCCGTAGATTTCATTGTTCTTGATATAGATTGCAATCCTACATGTCCTATTATTCTTGGTAGACCTTTCCTTAGAACGATTGGTGCAATTATTGATATGAAGGAAGGGAATATTAGATTACAATTTCCGTTAAGGAAGGGCATGGAACACTTTCCTAGAAATAAAATTAAATTACCTTATGAATCTATTATGAGAGCCACTTATGGATTGCATACCAAAGATGATAATACCTAGATCTATCCTCGCTTTTATGCCTAGCTAAGGGCATTTAATGATAACGCTTGTTGGGAGGCAACCCAACTTTATTTTTGTTTCTTGATTTTTGGTTATATTTAGTAATAAATAATTCAACTAGCCTCTGTTTAGATGTGGTTTATGCTTTTAATTAGTGTTTGTGCCAAGTAGAACCTTTGGGAAGACTTGGGGAAAGTCTTTGCGATCTTCCTGTAAAAAACAGAAACTTTAGCGCTCACGAAAATTGCTGACATTTTGTATTGGAGAGTGATATTTAGTTAATTCTTTTTTTAAGATGATTAATAGATTAATTCCTCACGTCCAGAAATTTATTTTAGAATTTTTGAGGTTCCAGAAGTATCGGAAACCTACATGTTACTACAGACTGTTCTGTTTTTGACAGATTATGTTGTTCGTATGTTGTTTGCTTATTTTGATGAATCTATGGCTAGTAATATAGTTTATGAACCATAGAAAAGTTGGAATACAGTAGCTTTAACACCAATATAAATAAAGAATTAGTTCATTACAGTACCTTGAAGTGGTGGTTTGTTTTCTTTTACTAACGGAGCTCACGAGATTTTCTTTTAAGTTTTGTGTTGTGAAGTTTTCAAGATTTGGGTAAAGATTTGATGGATTATGGAACAAGGAGTGGCAAGAGCCTAATCTTGGGGATGCCCAAGGCACCCCAAGGTAAAATCCAAGGACAATCAAAATCCAAAGGTTGGGGATGCCTCGGAAGGCATCCCCTCTTTCGTCTTCGTCCATCGGTAACTTTGCCTGGAGCTATATTTTTATTCGCCACATGATATGTGTTTTGCTTGGAGCGTCTTGTATGATTTGAATATTTGCCTTTTAGTTTACCAAAATAATCCTTGCTGTACGCACCTTTTGGGAGAGACACACATGAATTGGAATTTATTAGAATACTCTATGTGCTTCACTTATATCTTTTGAGTTGGATAATTTTTGCTCTAGTGCTTTGATTATATCTTTTAGAGCACGGCGGTGGTTTTATTTTATATAAATATTTGATCTCTCATGCTTCACTTTTATAATTTTGAGATTCCTTTAGAATAGCATGGTAATTCACTTTGGTTATAAATTTTAAATGCTAAGAGAAGTTGGATGCTTGATAGATTGTTTTGAGATATAAAGGTGGTAATATTAGAGGTGTGCTAGTTGAGTAATTGTGAAATTGATGAATACTTGTGTTGAAGTTGGCAAGTCCCGTAGCATGCACGTATGGTAAACGTTATGTGACAAATTTGAAGCATGGGGTGTTCTTTGATTGCTTTCCTTATGAGTGGTGGTCGGGGACGAGCGATGGTCTTTTCCTACCAATCTATCCCCCTAGGAGCATGCGTAGTGCTTGGTTTTGATGACTTGTAGATTTTTGCAATAAGTATGTGAGTTCTTTATGACTAATGTTGAGTCCATGGATTATACGCACTCTCACCCTTACATCATTGCTAGCCACTTGGGTGTCGTGCATTGCCCTTTCTCACCTTGAAAGTTGGTGCAAAGTTTGCCGGTGCATCCAAACCCCGTGATTTGATATGCTCTATCACACATAAGCTTCCTTATATATTCCTCAAAACAGCCACCATACCTACCTATTATGGCATTTCCATAGCCATTCCGAGATATATTGCCATGCAACTTTCCACTGTTCCATTTATTATGATACGCACCATCATTGTCATATTGCTTTTCATGATCATGTATTTGACATCGTATTTGTAGCAAAGCCACCATGCTTAATTTTTCATACATGTCACTCTTGATTCATCACAATCCCGATACACCGCCGGAGGCATTCACATAGAGTCATATTTTGTTCTAAGTATCGAGTTGTAATTCTTGAGCTGTAAGTAAATAAAAGTGTGATGATCATCATTAGATCATTGTCCCATGTTAGGAAAGGATGATGGACACTATGATTCCCCCACAAGTCGGGATGAGACTCCGGACGAAAAATAAAAAAAGAGGCCAAAAAAAGAGAAAAGAAGGCCCAAATAAAAAAATGAGAGAAAAAGAGAGAAGGGACAATGTTACTATCCTTTTTCCTCACTTGTGCTTCAAAGTAGCACCATGATCTTCATGATAGAGAGTCTCTTATTTTGTCACTTTCATATACTAGTGGGAATTTTTCATTATATATCTTGGCTTGTATATTCCAATGATGGGCTTCCTCAAATGCCCTAGGTCTTCGTGTGCAAGCAAGTTGGATGCACACCCACGTAGTTTCTTTAATGAGCTTTCATATATTTATAGCTCTAGTGCATCTGTTGCATGGCAATCCCTACTCCTTGCAATGACATCAATCGGTGGGCATCTCCATAGCCCATTGATTAGCCGCGTCAATGTGAGACTTTCTCCTGTTTAGTCTTCTCACGCAACCTCAATCATCATATTCTATTCCACCCATAGTGCTATGTCCATGGCTCGCGCTCATATATTGTGTAAAAGTTGAAAGAGTTTGAAAAGGCTAAGTATGAAACAATTGCTTGGCTTGTCATCGGGGTTGTGCATGATGGGAGCATTTTGTGTGACGAAAATGAAGCAGGGCCAAACTATATGACTTTGTAGGGATAAGTTTTCTTTGGCTATGGTATTTTGATAAAACATAATTGCTTGATTAACATACTTGGAGTATTACTATTTTTATGTCAACAATAAACTTTTATCTTGAATCTTCCAGATCTGAACATTCATGCCACAATAGAGAAAAATACATTGAAGAATAATCTAGAAAGCATTCCACATCAAAAATTCTATTTTTATCATTTACCTACTCGAGGACGAGCAGGAATTAAGCTTGGGGATGCTGATATGTCTCCAACGTATCTATAATTTTTTACTGTTCCATGCTATTATATTACCTATTTTGGATCATAATGGGCTTTATTTTACACTTTTATATTATTTTTTGGGACTAACCTATTAACCCAAGGCCCAGTGCATATTGTTGTTTTTTTGCCTATTTCAGTGTTTCACAGAAAAGGAATATCAAACGGAGTCCAAACGGAATGAAACATTCGGGAGCGTGATTTTTGGAACAAACATGATCTAGAGGACTTGTAGTGGACGTTAAGCAACCAACGAGGAGTCCACGAGGCAGGGGGCGTGCCTACCCCCCTGGGCGCACCCTCCCCCTCGTGGGCCCCTCGTGGCTCAATCGACCTACTTCTTCCTCCTATATATGTTCACATACCCCGAAAACATCCAGGAGGACCACGAAACCCTATTACCACCGCCGCAACCTTCTATACCCAAGAGATCCCATCTTGGGTCCTTTTTCGGAGCTCCGCTGAAGGGGGCATTGATCACGGAGGTGTCGATGGGAACGACACCTATGGGATCACAAGAATCCCTACTGTGGTTAGCGGGGTGCGGGGTCGTGAGAAGAGCGGATCAAACAGATAGCACACGGTTCGCTTATCCAGGTTCGGGCCGCGAGGATGCGTAAAACCCTACTCCTGCTTTGGTGGATTGTATATCTGTGTTCTTGAGCTAGCTATGGGGCGTGAGGAGCTCCAAAAAGCCGAATCCTTCCTCTGGTCACCTCGGGTCTCCTTTTATAGAAAAAAGGGGTTGCCACAGTGGCACACAGGAGGTGGAAAGGGTACAGTGCTGCGAGGTTATCCTTCACATCACATGACAAGGTGCATTTAATGCATCTTGCTTAGGTGCCCTTGCTTTATCGGGGACGGGGGAGAAACCTGTCTCATCCATCGCCGCTCCTTCTTGTGTCGACACGCGCCCTGGCCAGCGACGCTTGCGATGCCATGTAGGTAGGCAGGCAGCTGAGGTGGCGCAGTGGTGGGTCTTCATGAAGATCTGCATGCCGCCACGCGGGTGCCTGCCCAGCTGGTTGGGTCGGCAGCTGCATGCATGCGATGGTGGAGGTTTAGTCGGTGTGGGCCTGATGGTGGCCCTGCGGGTGTCCTCGGCAAGGGCCTTGCCGGGGCCCCGGCAAGGGTCTTACTAAGGCACCTGCTGTCATCCCCGGCAAGGCGCTTGCCGGGGGCCTTGTGGTCTTCCTCGGCTGGGATCCCGCCAAGGGTTGTCATCTCCTTAGTGCGTATCTGATCTTGAATGTCTTCACAATGATCTGCATGCCGCCACGGGGATGTCTCCTGAATCCTTGCCCTCTAGGGGCAGTGGACTCAAGGGTGATTTTCTACGTAGGCGCGGGACAAGTCGCCACGGCAAGGGTCTTGCCGGGGCTGCTAGAACTGTCTCCCGACAAGGATCTTGCCGGGGGAGTCCGCTTCGTCCCCTTTGCTCCTTGTGGTCTTGGCCTTGGCGTCGTTCTAGTTCTCTTGAGATTCCGTCTTACCCTGGCTCACCTCCCTTGCCTTGCTTGGTGTGGTGGTATCCGCGGCTCAGACTACCCGTGCACAGTTATAGGGGTACAAAAAGTGTACCCCTCTTTTGGTACACCGACAGGAGCCCGCGGGCCTGGACCACACATAAGCGCAACGTGTTGTTGGGCTAGGCCCAAAAACGGTGCGCGGGCAGGCAGGGCGGTTTTTACCGCGGTAAGATTCTTCGCGCGCTGCGCTTTCCACGATTCTCGCACGTGGCGCAGCGTGGGGAGGCGCGTGTGACATGGGCGGCATGCGTGGGGTTGGTTCCCGCAGGAATGCGTCACATCGTAGTAAAGGGGCGGTTCGCGCCTTCCCCATAAACGGAGGAAGGCGTGGAGGCGCGGCCCATTTACTGAATGGGGCTGAGGCGCGGTCTTCAAGGCGTCCACTCCCCACGATCACGGGGTGGGGAGTGGTTGTCTCACCTGTCCCCTCGGTTCTGCACGTCCGCCATGTGTCTCCCATGCGCCTCGGGTGGCAAACGGTGGAGGCGGGAAACCGGGCCATCACTGGTTGGGGCGGCGGGTCGGTCCTAGCTCCCTGCGCCTTCCGTATCTTGATTGGCCGAGCGGGGCAGTCGAGCCCCAACCCCGATCCTTTATAAAGAGCGGGAGGGGGATGGCATCCCGCATTGTTTCATCTTCTTCTTCCTTCAGCTTCTGCTCCTCCCTTCCATCCGTCATGGAGAGAGGGAATCCCGGTCCTTCAACAGTGGCGGCGAGGGTCGCCGCTCGACAACGCGTCCCTCCCTCTCCTACGCCTGCGGTGGCAGAGCCAGCCGCGAGGGGAAGGGGGAGGGGCGAGGCCGTGGGCGAGGCCGGGGTGCTTGTCGGATTTCAGGTTCCAGCAGACCCTTGAGGTTCGAACACTAGAGTGCGCGCGGAGATTTCGCCTCCTACCTACCTGCACCCCTCCGCCTTGCTAAGATCTAAGCTATGGAAAGAACAACACGAGAGACATAGGGTTTATACTGGTTCGGGCCACCGTTGTGGTGTAATACCCTACTCCAGTGTGTGGCGTGGTGGATTGCCTCTTGGGCTGATGATGATGAACAATACAAGGAAGAACAGCCTCGCGAGGGTCTGCTCTTGGCTGGGGCGATGAACTGCTGGGAGGAGTTCAGTCACCCTTCTCTCTCTCTCTAATTCTGATTCTCTCCTCTGATTCTCTGATCTCCCCTCTGATTCTCTGATCTCTCCTCTGATTCTCTGATCTCTCTCCTGTGGGGGCTGGTCCTATTTATAGAGGCCCTGGTCCTCTTCCCAAATATCGAGTGGGAAGGGAGCCAACAATGGCGGACTAATTTAAAGGGGGACAGCTAGTACCAGCTATCCTGACAAAAGTAGTCTTCGCATGCACAAAGCTCTAGTGGTGACGCCGTCTTGGGCTCCACAATGACCTCCGTCTTGCAGTCCTCCTGGTCCTGGTCTTGTTGCACCGAAATGTCAACCTTTTCCTGATGCCTCGGTACTCCGCGGCTACGCTTGCCCCCCTTTGCACCGAAGAGGAAAGGAGGACACTGCGCGGGCTGGCACCCGCCTGGCGCCTTTGGTTGTCATGGCTTGCGTCACGGGCACCTCGTGAGGTACCCCGCCTTGATCTCTCCGCCTCCTCGCGAGACAGCCTGGTGAGGCCGTGCCTGAGGAAGCTCCATGTCGTCCGCCCCGCGAGGCTTGGCCCCTCGCGAGGGTCTTGGGTCTGTGTTGGTGAAGATGGGCCATGCTGGGGCCCCCTTTGAGCCACGCCACAGGCCGCAGGCAGGCAAGTCTGGGGACCCCTGTTCCTAGAACGCCGACAGTAGCCCCCGGGCCCAAGGCGCGCCTAGACTTGGCCGTGCAGGGAGGCGGAAGGGCAAGAGCGAAGCTCCATGGGCCCTAACAGCCTGCGGCCTTGGGCGCCACATGGCGGTTGATTGGACGTGAGCGCCTTAGCAACCGTGCGAGTTGATAAAGGAGCGGCATCTACCTAGGCTTTGCTTTTTGCTTTCTCTGGTTGCTGCTCAGATCCCCTTTCTTGCGCCTCTCCTTCCTTCCTCCAAAATTTCCAGATCTACTCCGGCCGCGTGACCTAGGAAGCCATGGCGCCTCGTCAGCCCCCGGCTGTAGCTTGGTACTCGTCTACCCTGGACTCGCCAAATGTGTCGGAGGCGAGCCTCGCCCGGTTGCACCGGATGGCGGCGGCGCGGGGCATCGATGGGGCGAAGGTGTTCAAGGCCGGCTCCACCACCCCTGAGGGTCAAGGGAGCACCTTCTATCCGTTCTTCGTAAGTGCCATTGCTGCTGGCCTGGTGCCTTCCTTCTCCGAGTTCTTATTCTTTGTCCTCCGCCATTACAAGCTACAGGCTCTGCATCTCCACCCCAACTTCGTCCTTCTCCTGGCAATCTTCGCCTATTACTGCTAGGCTCACGTAGGGGTGCAGCCCTCAGTGGCCTTGCTGCGCCACTACTTCTAAATCCAGACCTCTCGCGGTCTTGCTTCCGCGTGCGCGAGCTTCATCGCGTTCGGTGGCACCATTGCCATCTCCGACAAAAGGATTGAGGGCTTCAGGAGCAAGTGGGTCTTGGCGGATGCTGGGCGCATTCACCCTCGGCTGATCTTGCCCATGGAGCAGCCCACGAGCTCCAGCGATTGGGGTCGAGCGGAGCTCGCGGACCCCCGCGCGAAGCTGGTGTTGGAGAGGATGGACGCGGATCTGAGGCCGGCCAACATGGCGGCGGTGAAGCTGATCGGCGCGTCGCTGCTGAGGGAATTCCTGGAGCACCAGCTGGCTCTGCTTCGGCAGTACTCACTTCTGATGTGGAGGCCCCATCCGAGCCTCGTGGCCTTGGCCGACGGAGACCTGGCTGCGGTCCTCCAATCTCTGGTCGGGGGCAATGTGGCGAGGTTGGAGGGTGCTCCTATGCCCTTGTTCCTCCGTGACGACTGGGAGCAGGTAGTGGAGTCCATGCCCGTCTTCAACGGGGATGGGCCCGTGCCCATGGAAACTCCCGAGGAACAGGTGGACGTGCCCTCTGACGACTCCAGCGAAGAGGAGGAAGGAGAGGAGCGGGAAAAAGGGCCTGACTCCGAAGCGACTGACGGAGAGTCGAGGGCTCCCCTCCCCCGGCGCAGGTCCCGTGTCCACCGCCTCTCTCCGAGCAATGACGACGAGGATGACCACGAGGATGACGACGAGCAGGACGGCGGGAGCTTGCCCCCAAACCCGAAGAAGGACAGGACCGGGCTGATCTCCCGCGGGTCTGCCCCGGCCCCGAGGCGAACCGCAGACGCACCTTCCGCTTCCAAGCTTCCCAAGGTTGATCCTTCCAGCCAGCTTTCAGGCTTCAAATTTGGCCGGATGCCGCTCGAGCTCACTGGCGACGACCCGTAAGCGTTTGATTCTTGTCTTTATTTCTTGTTCTGCTTCTGAGGCTTGACATCCGCATCTCTTGGATAGGTTGGCGCCCGCAGCAAAGAAGTCGAAGGGAGCTCCTGAGGTTCCATCCGTGGCAGCGCCTCTGCCCGCGAAGGAGGGTTACCGCGACGCACGGGCTTCTCCTGCCCGGTCGTCCTTACGAGGCTTGGCTGAGCCGGCTGGGGAAAGCTCGGCCCCCACGGACCAAGTGACTCCCAAGGTGTCCTTGCCTGCCGCCGCCACTACAGCCGTTGGGGCGCAGCATAGTCTGCCTCAGGATGCTGTGGCCGCGTAGCCGCCTTCTCCTCCTACTCCACCGGCTGCTGTCTCTCCGACTCCTTCTGCCGTTCTGGATCATGCTGTTGCTGAGCTGGACCGACTGCGGCAGGATCTTCTTGGCACCGACCCTCGCGTGGTGGTCGGGCGCTTGGAGCTGGCTTCAGGATGGGTTCGCTCCGACGCTTCGATTCGGGTGGCGCTGGTCGAGGCCTCGACGACTTGCAATGAGGAGAAGCAGGCCGTCCTTGAGGCGAAGGCTGCTCGTGACGCAGCCCTGGGGGAGGTGGTCAACGTCCATGGTCGCTACAAGGCGCCGGAGGACGAGCTGCAGGGCCTGCGAGACCAGCTCGCGAAAGAGGTCCGCCTTCCCCAAGAGCAGGAAGAAGGCGTGAAGGCTCGCGAGGCGGCCGTCAAGGAGAGGGAGGTCAAGCTCAGGAAGCTCCGCGACCGCCTAGGCACGCTGGAGCATGAGTTGGGGGCGAGGAAGGCCGAGCTGGACGACAAGGCCCTGGTTCTTGCCGAGGACCGCGTGGCCTTCACGGAGATGGAGGAGAAGGCTCGCTCCTCGCTGAGGACGCTTTACGACAGCGGCCTGGAGAGCCCGCTGGCTGGCACTGAGGATGGCCCCGCCAAGCTGCTTCCCTTCCTGGTTCGCGCTCTTGAAGATGTCTCCCTTGGCCTTGGCCCCACGGCCGAGGCCGAGGCATGTGTCCTGTCTTCTGCAGCACTGACGTGGGTGCTCACCCACATCTACCTTCGCGATCCCGATGTCGACCTTGACAGCCTGCTGGAGCCAGTAAGCGGCGAGTGTGCCGCTGCCGCTGCCGAGGCTGTGAAGGGTCGCACGGAGGCTCTACTGGGGAAGTTCTGGGCCTTCAGCACCAAGACGAAGCAAGGCGCTGCCGACCCCACTGCTCCATAAGGCGAACCCACTCTGCGCTGCTCCACCGCCGACAAGTGACTCCGTTGTGTCTTATGTCCTTCCTTTAATTCCTGCACATGTATCATGCCTCGGGGAGGCGTTTAAACTTGCATTTGGCATTGAGATAACAGTGTGGACTATAATATTTGCTTTTGAATTCCTTGAAATTTGCGCTTTTCCTTCCTACTTGCTTATGTTCTACGCCGGTAGAGCCCGGCCCCGCGCACACCTCACCCAGCCTTAGTCCCGACCGGAAACTAGGACGGGGCCAGGGAGTGAGGGGCTACGTGACAAGTTAGGCTCCTGAGTCGCGATGCTCAGGAGTCCCCCTTGGCGCACGAACAGCAAGTAGGGAGGTGTGATGTGGATGGACCTACCGTTCTACGTCTGCAGAGCCCGGCCGCGCGCATACCTCACCCAGCGTTAGCCTTTCAGAACTAAGGAGTGAGGGGCTACGTGACCAGTTAGGCTCCTGAGTTGCAATGCTCAGGAGTCCCCTTGACGCTCAAACGGCCTTCGTACCTTGGCTCCGCTCGGGGAGAGACACGCGACGAACCAGGCCCGGGGGGGCTGGCTGGGCGGCGTGCGTCTGGGCGTGATAGGCGCAGCCCTTGTGCCCAGCCCCCTCGCGCGGCACTCCCAAGGGGAGGCGTTACGATGAGGCCAGACACTGAGTTCTGGGCTCCCTGAGGTTGATGCGGCCCGGGGGCCACCCTCAGTTGTTTATCACCAGCGCGGAGCATAGCGCTTCCGTATGTGTATGGGCATAGCCGCTCCTCGGCAGTGTCGTCAGCCAGCGCGGAGCATGGTGCTTCCACTAGTACGTGGGAGGGGGGCCCCCTCCGGGAGGAGCCCCCGAGGCATGTACAGCCCCGCCCTGACACGTGGCTTGCACGGTAGGGCCTGGTGAGGTGTATACGGGCACCCGTGGGCCAGCGCGGGACTCACGGGGCCCTACCTCTAGGCGGGTTGCGCCGGCACTAGGACTTATCTTGTGATGTGTCCCTGCAAATTTGGTTAGATGTCGGCACTCTACGTCCTCGGGTCCTGGCCCTCGAGCTGGTCTCAGCCGTCGCTGGTATGCCAGGTCGTGATGCCGTGGACAAGGCCAGAGGGTGAGGGCTGGAGAGCCAGTAAGAGCCCTGAGTCGCGATGCTCAGGTACCCCTCCCTTTAACGTGCAAGTGGTCGGCATGGAGAAGAAGAGGTGCCGTGGACCGGCATTAAATAATCAAGCATGGTGGGTATAACGCATAACCGGAAATAACTACAAATGAGATAGATGCCGCTGGGTCTGGCCCAAGCGACTTGGGGATCATGCAGCCCGAGGGGCGCCCCCAACAAGGTAAGCTAACAACATGAAATAAAAGGGATACATGCCGCAGGGACGGACCCATGTGGCCTGGGAATAATGCAGCCCTGGGGGGCGCTCCCAGCTGGAAGTGAAACTTGAAAGATGTCAGCTGATGACGTTGAGGTCGAAGGGGTGTTGGTGTAGCAGACTCGGTGGGCTGCGGGAGCCGATCCTCACGAGCCCCCAGGCCCAGGGGCCTCGGGAGGCTCCGGAGGTGCTGGCGGCTCCCCGCGAACCATCTCCATCTCCGCCAGGGCTGCAGAACGCCTGGCCTCTTGTGCCTCCATGATGCCCCTCATGAGGCGTTGGTACGCGGCAGCCGCTTTCGGCAAGCCGCAAGGCATGCGAACGTAGCTGTGGGGTGGACCTCCCCAGCGCCCCACTCGCGAGGGCCAGAGGCGCTCCAGAGAGGCGACTCGGTTGAGCCCCGGTATGTCGATGCAGACGCGCAGCCCACCATCCTCGCCTGGATGGGGAGCCACTGCTGGTAGACGGCGGCCGCCTTTCATGACTCTTGACTCCTGTAGCTCCTGAATGGCCTTGCTGACGAACTCCTGAGGGTCTGTATCTCCTTGCCTTACTCCTTCTTGAGGGAAACGTGCTTCGAAACACGCCTCCATGTGGTGCCCAAGCGCCTCCCTCGTGACCCTGGCCAGGTCGGTGGCCCTCCAGGGGAGAGCCCCCGAGCCCTGCCTGAGGAGGGCGCCGAGCGCGCTTCCCTATGCGATGGAAGGAGGTTCCCCATGGGCAGGCACGGGCCCAGAGGGGCCTGCCTCCTGAGGGGCCGGGCCGGACAATGTCTTCTTCTTGTTGGGGGTGGTCTCGGGAAGCCTCCTGCTTCCGCGATCCGGGTCTTCTAGTGACGCGGCCTGAAAGGCTTGTTCTAGGGAACCACCGCGTCCTTCTCTTCACAGGGCACCGTGATGACTCCGCCACTTCCTAGCATCTTGAGGATGTTGTAGCCGTGGTGAGTTACGGCCATGAACTTGGCCAGCGCTGGGTACCCAAGGATGGCATTGTACGGCAGGCGAATGTCAGTGACGTCGAAGTCGATGAGCTCGGTGCGGTAGTTGTAGCGTGCCCCGAAGGTGACAGGGAGGCGGACCTGCCCAATCGGGACCGTGGAGCCGTCGGTGATTCCGGAGAAAGACTTGGTTGGCTGAAGCTGGCTGTAGGGCACTTGGAGATTGTTGAATGTTTCCACAGACAGGACGTTGAGCCCTGCCCCGCCATCGATGAGGGTCCTAGTGACCACCACGTTGCTGATGATTGGGGAACAAAGCATTGGGAGGACTCTGGTTGTAGCCGCACACTTGAGCTGATCTTCTGAGCTGAACATGATGGCGCATGCCGACCACCTGAGAGGGCGCGTGGCTTCAAGCTTGGGAAGGACTGCGTTCACTTCGCGGGCGAACTGCTTGAAGATGCGTTGAGAGGCTGGGGCCTGAGCCCCGCCAGGATGCAGGCGATCGCGCGCGGCTCCTGGAAGCCCCCAGCCCCCTCGTCTTGGTGGCGGTCCTCGTGTCTCCTTGGCTGCGGCAGCAGCGGAGGGAGGCCTGCGTTGCCAGGCGGGCGATCCTCGCGAGGCTGATCCCTCCAGTCTCCCTCACGAGGCAGGTCTTGCCAGCAATCCTCGCGAGGTTGATCGCGCCACCCTTGGCGCGGGCCATGGTCTTCCCAGCGTCCTGCGTTCCTTCCTCCTCCTCGACCGTAGCCCCGGTCACCGCGGTGATCCTTCCTTCTCGCACGGCTCGGAGCTCTTGACATTCGTTGCTCTTGTGGGTGTGGAGGTCGTGGTACACACAGTACCGGCTGCCTTTGGAAGGTTCGGGCTGATCTCTGCCCCGCTTGGTGTCTGGTTCTGCCGCGAGCACGGCAGCCCCCTTGCGCTTCACATCCTTGGCCTTGGGCTTCTTCTCTTCTGGGTCTGCGGCAGGCAGCTCGAGGAGGAAGAGACGCCCTTCCTCAGCCCTAGCGCACTTGGTTGCCAAGTTGAACAGCTCCAGGAAGTGCACAGGTCTTCATGCATCGCCAGCTCCTCCTTCATCTTGACATCGCGCACGCCGTCGGAGAAGGCTGAGATGATGGCCTCCTCAGTCACCTTGGGAATCTTGAGGCGTGCGTTGTTGAAGCGCTGGATGTACTTCTACAGGGTCTCCCCGGGTTGTTGCTTGATGCGGCGCATGTCGCTCATGGCGGGTGGCCGGTCGCGAGTACCTTGGAAGTTGGCGATGAAGCGGGTGCGCATCTCGTCCCAGGAGGAGATCGTGCCTGGAGCCAGGTTCAGGAGCCAAGTGCGGGCCCCGTCCTTGAGCGCCATAGGAAACCAGTTCGCTAAGACCTTCTCGTCTTCATTGGCAGCTTCGATGCCCAGCTCGTAGAGCTGGAGGAACTTCGCAGGGTCAGTCGTGCCGTCATAACGAGGAGGCAGGTCCGGCTTGAACTTGTCGGGCCATGCGACGCTGCGTAGCTCGGTGGTGAAGGCACGGTAGCCTGCTGTGGCCACGGGAGGCCTTGGGTGACGGAGAGCTTGGTCTTGCATGTCCCCATGCGCTGCAGCTGGGTCTTGACGTGCGGGAGCAGGAGCATGGTCGCGACGTGCTGGAGCAGGGAGCGCCCGGGAAGCTTCTTGCGGGCAAGGGACTTCCTGGCAGCTCTGCTCTTGCTGCGCTGGCACCTGACGGAGCGGGTTCCGCCCAGGGGCCACGCGCCTTGGAGCCATGGTGCCTTCTTGTGGAGGAGGCGGCCGGGGCGCCGCCGGAGCTTCGTCGCCCGTGCGGGGCGGGGTGCGATGCAGCGAAACGGATGGTGCAGGAGAGCCCCCTGCGGCGCGGACGAGCTCGGCGACGCGGTCGAGCCATTCTTTGTAGACGTCGTCGACGGGACGGTAGCGCAGGAGCTCGTTTGCCGCGATGAGCGCAGCTCGAGCCTCCATGGGTGCGGGGAGCGCGCGGGACGAAGAACCAGCTGGGGTGAGCGAGGGAGTTGTGGTGCGGCCGTCTTGCCACACGGATGGATGCTGAGATGATGCTTGCTGCTCGTCCCCCGCCGGGCCGGTGGCGGCATTGACGGCAGGTGATGGGGAACAGCGAGGACACCCGCCGACAGGAGCCGTCTGGGCGACGCGGGAAGTGAGAGCGGCCCGGTGCTCGACGCAGGCCCGGCGAGCATCAGACATGGGTGCGATGGTCGGAGGAGAACGGGGCGGTGGAAGATGAATTCCGGCGCACCGCTACCTGGTGCGCCAAATGTCGGATTTCGGGTTCCGGCAGACCCTTGAGGTTCGAACACTAGGGTGCGCGCGGAGATTTCGCCTCCTACCTACCTGCACCCCTCCGCCTCGCTAAGATCTAAGCTATGGAAAGAACAACACGAGAGACATAGGGTTTATACTGGTTCGGCCACCGTTGAGGTGTAATACCCTACTCCAATGTGTGGCGTGGTGGATTGCCTCTTGGGCTAATGATGATGAACAATACAAGGAAGAACAGCCTCGCAAGGGTCTGCTCTTGGCTGGGACGATGAACTGCTGGGAGGAGTTCAGTCACCCTTCTCTCTCTCTCTCTCTCTCTCTCTCTCTCTTTGATTCTGATTCTCTCCTCTGATTCTCTGATCTCCCCTCTGATTCTCTGATCTCTCCTCTGATTCTCTGATCTCTCTCCTGTGGGGGGCTGGTCCTATTTATAGAGGCCCTGGTCCTCTTCCCAAATATCGAGCAGGAAGGGAGCCAACAATGGTGGGCTAATTTAAAGGGGGACAAATAGTACCAGCTATCCTGACAAAAGTAGTCTTCGCCTGCACAAAGCTCTGGTGGTGACGCCGTCTTGGGCTCCACAATGACCTCCGTCTTGCAGTCCTCCTGGTCCTGGTCTTGTTGAACCGAAATGGAAACCTTTGCCTGATGCCTCGGTACTCCACGGCTGCGCTTGCCCCCCTTTGCACCGAAGAGGAAAGGAGGACACTGCGCGGGCTGGCACCCGCCTGGCGCCTTTGGTCGTCATGGCTTGCATCACGGGCACCTCGTGAGGTACCCCGCCTTGACCTCTCCGCCTCCTCGCGAGCCAGCCTGGCGAGGCCGTGCTTGAGGAAGCTCCGTGTCGTCTGCCCCGCGAGGCTTGGCCCCTCGCTAGGGTCTTGGCTCTGTGTTGGTGAAGATGGGCCATGCTGGGCCCCCCTTTGAGCCACGCCGCAGGCCGCAGGCAGGCAAGTCTGGGGACCCCCGTTCCTAGAACGCCGACAGCGCTCGGGGAAGGGGAGGACAGGGCGGCGCGCCGGCCTCGCCTCCGCCAGCAACTCCTCCTTCAATGGAGAGCCATGTTGGGAATCACCCTTGTGAGTTCTTCGTCAGGATGCGCCGGCCACCGCGCCGTTGCCTTCGTCTCCCGACTCCATTTGCGCGGGAGATGGAGCTGGATCCGCCGGAGTCGTTGCGGCTGCACATGAGGGGCTGCGAGATCAGTGGCACACGGGTCCGCGTCGACTTCCCCGCCCCTCACATGATGTATCTTCGTCGGGGATGGAAGATGTTTGCTCATATCCACCGCTTGATGGAGGGGCTCACTCTCCATTTTAAGCTGATGGAGGGTGGCCTTCTCTCTGTCAAGGTCTCCGGGCTCTTTGGGACCCATGCAAGGTGTTGCGTGGAGAGCTCTTCTGATAGTGAAGACTCCTCCTCAGGTGGGAGTGACAAGGAGGACAGCGGCAGCGACGACGAGGGTAGTAGGCGGCAGGATGATGGGTCCGACTAGGTGTCGGGTGTCGCTTTGTGCGGCACCTGCGACCCCATCATCCCTGTCGCCGGCTCCCTGAACTTCTCGGGGTCGTCTCCTTGGGCGGCTGGCATTGGGAGGCTGCGGAAGAGGAAGAGGACGGGCGGCAAGGCCGTCAAGTCGGAGTATGCGGGCACTGATGCCTTCGATGCATGCTGACGTCCTGCCGCCTCGTCTTCGAGCTCTGCTTCCGGCGCCGCCATCACCATCCAGCCTTTGGACGGCCACCAAGATGTTCTCTTGGTGTCTTCTGCCACCCGTAGCTCGCCTAGGCGCTCCTTTTGTACTTTTCGCCTCCTTGGCCTGCCTCCTGAGGAGAGGGATAAGAAAGGGATTACGGGCACCTTATCTCTTTTTAGTTTGTAAGCCTTTGGGCATTTGTTGAATTTAAAACTTGTAATCCCATCATTCATGTTTTTCATTCCCTATGGACTGTACCCGAGTGGAATGTTTTTTAATGAAAAAGGGATGCTTGACGGGTCATTTGTTTGCGGGTTGAACCCACGACAAGGAGTAAATCCTTGATATCTTCAAGATAAACATTTCCTTGCCCGGCAACAGGCCTTGCCATCTCCCCACTTCGCTCGACCTTCCTCACGCCTTTGGCGGAGGCAGGGATGAGGCGGGTTCAGGCTCCTTGTTTCATCCTTTCGTTGCCGCGACTACGACCAAACTTGGCCCCAGGAATGAGCCCTAGGGCCTAGAGTTAGGGGAGCACGGCAGCTTAGGGGAAAACGAGGTTTCACATACCTCAGTCCATAATGGAATGCATGATAAGGGATGAAGAACTTATCTGAAGCTACAGTCCCCGGCAACCCTCGTTCGCCGTGGGTGAATCTTTGCTCTTGCAGCCCCCGGCAATACTGGCTTGACGGGGGCTAGATGCTGGTCTGTTCCTCTTTTTTTCTCCCCAAGTGGTTCGGCACAGATATCTGTGTGTCCTCTGAACCAAAGAATACAAAAGAAAGACAAAGAGACGCACACTCGACATCTAAGCTAGGGGTTAGTCACCGCTAAGCACTATCAACCCTAACCAAGGACGACACTCGACCTAGCATGCATGCTATAACTTAGGGCGCCAGTGCTTCATTTATTTATGCTCAGGGTCTGCGCCTGGCTTTGTACAAAGGGTTACATGCGTCATCGGCAAGGCTCGTAGAAAAGGTGGCTTGCCAGGGGGCCCGGCAAGCCGTGCCTCATGGGTAAAACTTGCGAAGATGCTCAATGTTCCAAGAGTTACTCACCGGAACGACATCTTTGGTCTCCAGGCGGACTGCGCCGGGCCTGGTGACTCGTATTACCCGATAAGGGCCTTCCCACTTTGGCACCAACTTGTTGGAATTCTTGGCCGATTGAACGCGCCGAAGAACAAGCTCGCCTTCCTCAAAGCTTCGGGCATGAACCTTGCGGCTATGGTAGCGGCGCAAGGCTTGCTGGTAGCGCGCTGCTCTCACAGCCTCCCGAAGACGATCTTCCTCAAGGAGCGTTGCGTCATCTTGCCGCAATTGCTCTTTCTCAAGCTCGTCATAAGCGAGTACTCGAGGTGACCCGTATATGAGTTCCGTGGGGAGAACTGCTTCTGCCCCGTATACCAGGGCAAAGGGTGTCTGGTCGGTGGCTCGATTTAGTGTTGTTCTGATTGACCAAAGAACCGTCGGTAATTCATCAATCCAACGCCTTCCACTCTTGTGCAGTCTATCAAAGGTCTTTGTCCTCATGCATCGCAGTACTTCAGCATTTGCCCTCTCAGCTTGACCATTGCTTCGTGGGTGAGCAACGGAAGCGAAACAGACCTTGCTGCCGAGGTCTTGAATATATTGCATGAAGGTGTGGCTTGTGAACTGCGTGCCATTGTCGGTGATAACCCTATTGGGTACACCAAAACGGCACATCAGTCCTTTGAAGAACTTGACGGCTGACTGTGCTGTGACCTTCCTCACTGCTTCCACTTCTGGCCACTTTGTGAACTTGTCGATTGCAACGTACAAGTACTCAAAGCCCCCGACAGCGCGGGGGAAAGGGCCCAGTATGTCGAGCCCCCAGACCGAGAAAGGCCAGGAGAGAGGAATGGTTTGAAGGGCTTGAGCTGGCTGATGAAGCTTCTTTGAATGGAACTGACACGCTTCACACCTGGTGACTAGTGTCGTCGCATCCTGGAGGGCGGTGGGCCAGAAGAAGCCTTGCCGAAACGCTTTGCCGGCAAGGGCCCTTGACCCGATGTGGGATCCACATATGCCTCCATGTATCTCCGCCAACAGCCCCAGTCCTTCCGCTCGAGGGATACACTTCAATTTCACGCCGTTCGGCCTCTTTCTGTACAGGACGTCATCGATGAACTGGTACATAGTAGAGCGATGGGCTACTTTTTCCGCTTCTTCCTGCTCCTCAGGAAGTTCCCCTGTTTGGAGGAATCGGATGGTATGCTGTGCCCACGCTGGAGCCTGGGGCTCGACGGCGAGGACTAAAGGCATTTCCTCCGCTAACGGAGCGGGTGTCTCCATGGCAAGAGATTGATGCTTTGTCAGAGCCAGCCGTCCCGTGGCGGGCTCAGTGTCTCCGGTAACATCCTTGCCGGCGGCTTCGGGGAGCTCGGCGGGAAAGTACCTGCCGGGCCCTGATTTTCTCCTCTTGTTCTGCTCTGTTGATGGATCAATGGATGGCTGAGTTAGCCAAAGCACAAAGGTACCTGGTTCCACAGGTAGCTTGAGGGCAGCGCGTTTTGACAGGTAATCGGCGATATCATTCTCTGCTCGGGGAACGTATTCTGCCTGTATACCGTCAAAACGCTCTTCCATCTTTCTCACTTCATCGATGTAGGCCTTCATCAACGGGCTCTGGTAATCCTTGTTGACTTGCTTGACGACAAGTTGTGAGTCACCTCTGACGACGAGTTTCTTGATTCCGAGGTCCGCCGCGATCCTAAGACCGGCAAGCAGCCCTTCGTACTCAGCCGTATTGTTTGTTGACACCTCCCTAGGGAAGTGCATCTGGATCACGTACTTGAGGTGCTCTCCGGTGGGTGCGACAAGCAGTACGCCAGCCCCGGCGCCTTGTAAGGAGAAAGCTCCATCAAAGTACATGATCCAGTCGCAACTTGCCTCCTTGCCGGGGAGAGCGGTCTCTTGGGTTTCTTCGTCAGGCATCGCGGTTCATTCTGCAACGAACTCCGCCAGGACTCGGCTTTGAATCATCAAGGTACTCTCAAACTTGAGGCTAAAGCTGGACAGTTCCAGTGCCCACTCTACGATCCTTCCCGTTGCGTCTGGATTGTGCAGTATCCGTTGCAGAGGGAGGCGAGTGACGAAAGTGATTTCGTGCGCCTAGAAGTAGTGACGCAGCTTCCTCGAGGCCATAAGAAGGCCGAAGAGCAGTTTCTGCACACCAGACTACCTCGATGTAGCCCCCTGCAGGAGGGAACTATCAAAGTAGACCGGGTGCTGCATCATTTTCTTCTTCGGCGGCACATCAATTGGTTGCGTCGTCTCGGCATCGGTGGCATCGGGCTCCGTCGCTGCTATTACCTCATCATCAATTTCTCTCTGCGCCACTAGTGCCGCGCTGACCACCTGGTTCGTTACCGCCAGGTACAGCAACAACGGTTCCTGTGGCCTAGGCGCAACTAGTATTGGCGCGGAGGAGAGGTACCTCTTCAAATCTTGCAATGCTGCTTCGGCTTCTGGCATCCACTCCATCGGGCCCGCCTTTTTCAAAATTTTGAAAAAGGGGAGGGCGCGCTCGGCGGACTTGGAAATGAACCTGCTCATGGTGTCAACGCAACCAGCAAGCTGACGCACATCCTTGACTCGCTTGGGCGCTTCAATCTGCTCTATAGCTTTGATCTTGTCCAGATTGGCCTCTATCCCACGCTGTGACACAAAGAACCCGAGAAGCTTGCCAGACGGGACGCCGAAGACGCACTTCTCAGGGTTCAGCTTGAGATTGATCTTGCGTAGGTTTTCAAATGTTACTTGTAAATCTGATATGAGGGTTGCCCTGTTCTTGGTTTTGACCACTATATCATCCATATAAGCTTCCATATTTCTATGGAGTTGAGGTTCAAAACCAATCTGGACCGCCCTTGCAAATGGTTAACCAGCACTCTTCAACCCAAAAGGCATCCGTATAAAGCAATATGTACCACATGGGGTGATGAATGCCGTTTTCTCTTCATCTTCCCTTGTCATGAAGATCTGGTGGTAGCCGGACTAGGCATCGAGGAATGACAACAGATCACACCCAGCTATGGAGTCAACAATCTGGTCGATGCGCGGCAACGGGAAGGGGTCTTTGGGACAAGCCTTATTAATATCTGTGAAATCAATACACAGCCTCTACTTCCCATTTGCCTTGCGCACTACCACCGGATTGGCCAACCACGTTGGATGGAGCACTCCTCTTACCAAACCCGCTGCCTCCAGTTTCCGGATCTCCTTTGTGATGAACTCTTGTCATTCCAAAGCTTGCTTTCTGACCTTCTTCTTGACGGGCCGCGCATGAGGGCAGACAGCAAGGTGGTGCTCAATCACCTCCCTGGGAACGTCGGGGATGTCGGGTGCTTGACATGCAAACACATCGACATTCGCCCGCAGGAAGGTGACGAGCGCGTCTTCCTATTTGTCGTCAAGAGTGGAGCTTATGGTAAAAGCTCCTCCCGTGCCGTCCTCCTTGACAGAAACCTTCTTGGTTCCCGGCGGTGGGGCCCTGGACTTCTTGTTTCTGTCGCCGGAGCTCTCTGGCACGTCCTCGACGGGAGCGCTACACTCCGAAGAGGTGCGCCTGCCAGAGTGGGTGCCTGAGGTCTCGCCGGTCTTCTTCTTTTGCCTTCCCGGGGCTCCAGCGGCAGGAGCAAGTGCCTTAGCAGTGGTGGCTGCTGCAACTGCTTGTTGGTAGAGTTGGTCAGCGCAAATTAGCGCATCCTTCTTGTCTGATGGGACGGTGATGATCGTCATAGGCCCCGGCATCTTTAGGGTGTTGTAGGCGTAATGTGACGCCACCATGAACTTGGCCAGCGCTGGGCGGCCAAGGATCTCGTTGTAAGGCAAGGGGATCTTGGCAACGTCGAACACAATCCTTTCTGTCCTGTAGTTCAGATCACTCCCAAAAGTCATGGGCAACGTGACCTTTCCCTTTAGTTGACTTCTTCCCGGGTTGACCCCCTGAAACGTGCCCGTCTCTTTGATGTCTTCATCAGGAATCTGCAATTTCTCAATCACGGCAGGCGAGATTAAGTTCAGACAGGCCCCGCCATCGACTAGCATCTTTGTCACCTTGAGGTTGTGTATTGTTGGTGAAACCAACAATGGCAAGCACCCGACTGCAGTAGTGCGATCAGGGTGATCCTCAGTGTCAAAAATGATAGGTGTGATGGACCACTTCAGCGGCCTTTGGGCATCAAACGATGGTTCCGCCGCTGTAATCTCACGCGCCCACTGTTTAAGCTGGCGGTGAGAGGTATGCAGCGAGGTGCCGCCATCGACGCACATGGCCTTTATAGCTTTCTGAAATTTTTGGTCACCAGACTCA
Source organism: Triticum aestivum (assembly GCF_018294505.1). Taxonomy (NCBI): domain Eukaryota; kingdom Viridiplantae; phylum Streptophyta; class Magnoliopsida; order Poales; family Poaceae; genus Triticum; species Triticum aestivum. The sequence goes on along the minus strand of NC_057812.1, from coordinate 391,178,680 downwards.
TCGTCCTCTTCGTGATCATCGTCTTCTGGCTTTTTGTCACGGCCCCGGGCGGGCCACTCCTGCTGTTTATCTTTGCCGCGACGGCCCGCCTGGCCGTCACGCTTCTTGCCGGACCCCTCAGCACCGTCCTGGCCTTTCTCCTTGTCCCGCCTCTCATATTCAGCCCTCTGCTTCTCAGCAAGGAGCTCAACCTGTCAGCAGTTCTGGAGATCATGGCCTTTGGTGCAATGGATCTTGCAGTATTGCTTGTCGGAGTTTCCTGGCTTCTCGGCAGCCGCCAAGGCCCGGCAGGCGACACATCCGGCAATTTCCTTGTCGGGGTCATCTGCCTTGGTTTTCTTGGCGGAGTCGGCGTCGTCAGATCCCTAATGGCCAGCACAGCTTTACCTTTGCGCTTCCTATTGCGGCGCCGGCCTTTCTTCGCCGGGGCGGCAGTATCCTCATTTGAGGAGTCGGTTTCCACACCGGCATCTTCGCCGGGGTACTTCCTTCCCTCTTCAGCTCGGGCACATCTGTCAGCAAGAACATAGAGTTCTGCCACATCTTTCACCTTGTCCATTGCCAGTTCTTCGCGCATCTTGCGGTTACGCACGTTCTGATGGAACGCGCTGATGATGGCGGCAGGGTGAACATCAGGGATATTGTACTGTACCCGGCTGAACCTCTGTATATACTTGCACAGACTCTCGCCTCCCTTCTGGGGAATGACATGCAGGTCGCTTGCTTGGCCATGGGCTTGGTGACCTCTAGTAAAGGCGCCCACAAACTCATGGCACAAATCTGACCAGGAGGAAATAGAGTCTACCGGCAAGTGCATCAACCATGACATGGCGTTGGGTTTAAGAGCCAATGGAAAGTAATTCGCAAGCACCTTATCGTCGCGGGCTCCGGCTCCTTGCATCGCGATGGTGTAGATGCTGAGTAACTCAGACAGGTGAGTCTTGCCGTTGTACTTTTCCCCAACATCAGGTTTGAAGGCGCGGTGAGTGGGCCACTGGAACTGCCGCAGCTCACGGGTAAAAGCCGGACAACCTACCTCATAAGGTAGGCCTCCAGGGCTCTCCGGGGCCGGGTGGTTCACAGCAGGCCATGCTCGCCTATCTGACTGGTGGCACGCTCCGCGCCGGCGCTCGATAGTGGTTCAAGCGTCTTCATGCGCTCGTTCCCGAAGAACTTGGCACTAGTCATAGTGGGTCCGCGGGTCAAACGATGCTATGGAGATGTCGTCGCCCGCGACGTCGCGACGAGCCGGCGTCCGCGGTACCGGATGGGGAAGAGGTGAATGCACCATGGTCGCGGCGCCGCTGGCTTTTCCGCCACTGGTCCGTGGGACTCCATCGGAGCATCGACCTGGGGGCCCCACCGGACTTGGTTCATCTTTGTTGGCCACCGCAACAAGGCTTCGGATAGTGGCTCTCCATTCGTCGAGTTTCCCCGTAGTGGGAGGAAAGTCGAGGAGCAACTGCGCGTGCGCCGGGCCCTCTGCTGGCGTCGGTGGTAGCGAAACCTGCACGGATCACGACACGCTTCGACTTCTGACCATGTCAGAAGGAGCTCTATCATGACCCCGCGGTCGCATGCCGTTTTCACCAGCGCCTCGGCGAGTGGGTAGGTCTTCTACCTCCCGGGAGTGGCGCTCAGGGCTCTTCCCGCGGCGACGCCCGGGATCTTCGGCGTGATTACACCATTCGTCGTGCGCTCCCTAGGAGGAGCGCGCTGTTGGCGCCGGCGTGGGAGTCTTGGAGGCCCTTGCGTCGCCTTCGGGCGGGGCGGCGATGACCCTGGAAGGCCCTGCTCCACCCGCAAAGGGCTTGGCTCCGCCTTTGGATTTGGCGACGTGTGGCCCGTTACCAGGCGCACAAACATCGCCACCTCCCAAACTCCAGCTGCTGGGATGGTGTTGGTGTTCTTGAGCAGTGCCCCGGGTCCTTTCTGCGACCGGTCCGCTGCTCGCCCAGGTCTGGACGGGCTGTCCGGCCTCCATCGTCTTCTTCTTGGGTGCCATGATGATGAAGAAGCGCTGAACTAATTGCTAAAGCCGATTCTCACAACTACGCCCCCTACCTGGCGCGCCAAAGATGTCGGTGGGAACAACACCTATGGGATCACAAGAATCCCTACTGTGGTTAGCGGGGCGCGGGGTCGTGAGAAGAGCAGATCAAACAGATAGCACACGGTTCGTTTATCCAGGTTCGGGCCGCGAGGATGCGTAAAACCCTACTCCTGCTTTGGTGGATTGTATATCTGTGTTCTTGAGCTAGCTATGGGGCGTGAGGAGCTCCAAAAAGCCGAATCCTTCCTCTGGTCGCCTCGGGCCTCCTTTTATAGAAAAAAGGGGTTGCCACAGTGGCACACAGGAGGTGGAAAGGGTACAGTGCTGCGAGGTTATCCTTCGCATCACGTGACAACGCGCATTTAATGCGTCTTGCTTAGGTGTCCTTGCTTTATCGGGGACGGGGAGAAACCTGTCTCGTCCGTCGCCGCTCCTTCTTGTGTCGACACGCGCCCTAGCCAGCGACGCCTGCGATGCCATGTAGGTAGGCAGGTAGCTGAGGTGGCGCAGTGGTGGCTCTTCACGAAGATCTGCATGCCGCCACGCGGGTGCCTGCCCAGCTGGTTGGGTCGGCAGCTGCATGCATGCGGTGGTGGAGGTTTAGTCGGCGTGGGCCTGATGGTGGCCCTGCAGGTGTCCTCGGCAAGGGCCTTGCCGGGGCCCCGGCAAGGGTCTTGCCGAGGCGCTTGCTGTCATCCCCGGCAAGGCGCTTGCCGGGGGCCTTGTGGTTTTCCTCGGCTGGGATCCCGCCAAGGGTTGTCGTCTCCTTAGTGCGTATCTGATCTTGAATGTCTTCACAAAGATCTGCATGCCGCCACGGGGATGTCTCCCGAATCCTTGCCCTCTGGGGGCAGTGGACTCAAGGGTGATTTGCTCCGTAGGCGCGGGACAAGTCGCCGCAGCAAGGGTCTTGCCGGGGCTGCTAGAACTGTCTCTCGGCAAGGACCTTGCCGGGGGAGTCTGCTTCGTCCCCTTTGCTCTTCGTGGTCTTGGCCTTGGCGTCGTTCTAGTTCTCTTGAGCTTCGGTCTTACCCTGGCTCACCTCCCTTGCCTTGCTTGGTGTGGTGGTATCCGCGGCTCAGACTGCCCGTGCACAGTTATAGGGGTACAAAAAGTGTACCCCTATTTTTGTACAGCGACAGGAGGGCCTCTACATCAACTCCATGGCCCCTCCGATGTTGTGTGAGTAGTTTACTTCAGACCTTCGGGTCCATAGCTAGTAGCTAGATGGCTTCTTCTGTCTATCTGGATCTCAATACAAAGTTCTCCTCGATCTTCATGGAGATCTATTCGATGTAACTCTTTTTGAGGTGTGTTTGTCGAGATCCGATGAATTGTGGGTTTATGATCAAGTCTGTCTATGAACAATATTAGATTCTTCTCTGAAATCTTTTATGCATGATTAGTTATCTTTGCAAGTCTCTTCGAATTATTAGTTTGGTTTGGCCTACTAGATTGATCTTTCTTGCAATGGGAGAAGTGCTTAGCTTTGGGTTCAATCTTGCGATGCTCGATCCCAGTGACAGAAAGGGAAACGACACGTATTGTATTGTTGCCATCGAGGATAAAAAGATGGGGTTTATATCATATTGCTTGAGTTTATCCATCTACATCATGTCATCTTACCTAAGGCATTACTCTGTTCTTATGACCTTAATACTCTAGATGCATGCTGGATAGCGGTCGATGTGTGGAGTAATAGTAGTAGATGCAGGCAGGAGTCGGTCTACTTGTCACAGACGTGATGCCTATATACATGATCATGCCTAGACATTCTCATAATTATTCGCTTTTCTATCAGTTGCTCAACAGTAATTCGTTCACCCATCGTAATACTTACGCTATCTTGAGAGAAGCCACTACTGAAACCTATGGCCCCCAGGTCTATTCTCCATCATATAAGTTTCCAATCTATTTTATTTTGCAATCTTTACTTTCAATCTATATCATAAAAATACCAAAAATATTTATCTTATCATTATTATCTCTATCAGATCTCACTCTCGTAAGTGACCGTGAAGGGATTGACCACCCCTTTATCGCGGTGGTTGCGAGGTTCTTATTTGTTTGTGTAGGTACGAGGTACTTGCGTGTGGCCTCCTACTGGATTGATACCTTGGTTCTCAAAAATTGAGGGAAATACTTACGCTACTTTGCTGCATCACCCTTTCGTCTTCATGGGAAAACCAACGCAGTGCTCAAGAGGTAGCACATAGCAATACACATTACACATACACATAACATGCAAGTATGTGTTGTACAACATGGCATCACAACATAACTCAACAACTCATATAGATAAAGGCTCAGAAGAGCCATCATAGCATTTATTACAAGCAGTGGGTCTCATGACCATTCACATAGAGTCATACAATCCAAGAAGAAACATAAACATGTCTTAGTACAGGCATCTGAAAAAAAGAAGGCTAGAAAGTCGGTCTACCTACAAGACCCTCCAAAGGAACCAGACCTCTGTCTGGGATTCCCAAGCTAAGTGTCGAATCCCACATAGAACTACTAGTGAGACCGATGTCACACCCTAGCTAGTCATGCATCAGAGTGTGTGCATCATGTTTAAAATTCCATTTAATTTGAAATGGGGATTTGTGAAACCCTCAGAATCATTTTTGAAAATGACCCAAATAAAAATTTCTCCAAAAGGGTCCAAGAAAATGCTCATGTTGCTCTCTGAAAATATTGGACAGAGATAAAAATCAAATCAATATTTTTTAAGAGCTCATAGGTATTTATTTTGGGCATTTGGATTTAATGCATAAATATTTGCTTTGGAAATATATTAGTTATATATATTAATATATGTCCAAAAATTATGCCACCTGTTGGGGAGCTCTGGAATAATATATCTAGCTCCTGCAAAAAATGGCATAAGATAATAAAATGATTTAATATTTTATTTAAATCAAAACAAATGTCAGAAATTAGAAAACAGAAATAAATAAAAGAGGGAAACCTTACCTGGGCCTCTTACCTGGCGCCTCTGGCCCAGCCAGCAGGCGGCCCAGCCCGCCTCCCTCCTCTGTCGTCTTCGTCCTCGACAGAGGGAGGGGAGTGTGCCCGGCGCACGCGCGCCACCGCGCCACGCCACCAGCTCGCCTGCCTGCCTGCCCCTCCCCTCCTCGTCTGGATGGCCTGGAACAACGCCACGCCCTCCCCTGCTCTCTCTCACTCTCCCCCGGTTCTTCCTCTCCTCTCCCTCGCTCTCTCTCTCCCGTGTCCGAACGCACCCCTCGCCGCCGTTCGCCATAGCAGCCGTCACCGGCCACCCCTCGCCCCTCCGCTGAGCTCAGGAGCTCCGCCGCGACCCCCTCTTCCTCCCCACCAAGCCAAGCCCCTCGGGAAGCTCTGCATCGCCTCCACGCCATCGTCTTCGTCCTCGACCGCCGCCGATGGTCGCCGTCGATTCGCCGCCGTTCGTGCTTCCCCGAGCTCGCTGACCCTCCCTGCATGATCCCCGTGAGCCCCTGCTTCGTTTCCCCCTAACCCCATGTTCGATTTCGAGCTCTAGCCGCCCCTCTACCGGAGCCGAGACGCTCCGCCGCACGGGCTGATCACCGGCGAAGCCCCGGTGACCATTTGGTCACGGGCGTGCACCCGTTGTGCTTGCCGCGACCCGTAGAGCCCCTCCAGCGCCTCAGCTCCCTCGCCTGCGAGCAGCAGCGCCGATCCCGACCGCACCCGAACTCCGGCCGCCGCTCACGAGCTCGCCGTTGTCGGTACCGGCCACCACAGGCACGGCCACCACCACCGTTCGACGCGCGGGAGCAAGGGCTCTCCAACGTGCCCAAGCACGGCCTCGCCCGTGCCCTGTAGCGCGTTTCCATATCGCGCCGCCGTCTCGGGCCTCGCCGGCGTCATGTCGCCGGTGGGTTTGACCTGTTCGACCTGGGGTTTGACCCCCCCAGAGTCACTGACGCGTGGGCCCCGTCGGCCAGGTGGTTAGATTAGTGCTAATCACCACTTAATTAACCCCCCCTGACACTGACCAGTGGGCCCCAGCGCCACTAACCCCTAATTAGGATTAAATTAACCCTGTTAAACCCCCCCTGTCACTGACGTGTGGACCCCACACGTCAGGTTTGACCCCAGCCAGCCGCAGTTGACCACTGACGTCATGCTGACGTCATGCTGGCGCAATATATATATTTCTGGATTTAATTAAATCAGGAAATTCCAGAATATTATTTAAACTTCAAAAATTCATAACTTTTATTCTGTAACTCCAAATCAGACAAATTATATATGAAAAATGATCAGAAAAATCCAATCTATCCATCTGTACTATTTTCATGCATGACTAAACAAGTTAACTTGATGTTTAATGCAGAACAAGGAAAAGCACTTTAAAAGGCCATGCTTGAGTTTGAAATTTGAATCTTTGATTCAAATTGGTTCAAACCCTTCTGGCTTTAGTTGCATTAGCCCAACACACTCATATTGCCATGTTTCATGCATGCATCATATTGTTGCACATTGTTTGGTGATGGTTGTGTATCGGTGTCCTTTGCGACAGGTTCTGCCTCCGAGGAGTACCGTGATTACCCTAACGAAGAACCGTATCAGTGCATCGACCCATCAGGCAAGCAACCAACCATTTGATCATATCGATACAATCCCATGTTCTCGCTCCTGCTCTCTTTTACTGCATTAAGACAACGCGTTTCAAACTGCTGTGTGCTACGGTAGTTGAACCCATTTCCTCTGCATGACCTGTCATTGCCACAGTAACTAGATGAAACCCACTAGCATGTGTAGGAGTTGATTGAGCCATATGTATGTGTTGTTCCTAACTTGCTATGCCTGCTATGCTTAGAGTCGTGTCAGGTCTGGTTCATCTGGGTGATGGGCTAGAGTGAAATGATTATGTCGGTAATGAGAGTGGTGTGGTGAACACGATTTGGTAAAGGTATCGATGAGAGGCCATGTAGGAGTACATGGTGGGTTGTTTCATTGAAGCCGACCTTAAGCACTGAGATCTGTATGTGTGATTTAAGATACAGTTACTACCATGCATTGGGCTCTGAAATATGACCCCGCTCGACTTCTTATTCACCCTAGCTCTCTGTCCAGGAGTTGCAAGTAGTTTCTGGTGTTTGTAGCCTACTGGAGGCCGTCGACAACGCTGACCGTAGGGGTGGGCTGTGATGCGGTAGGTACGTGGCCGGGTGTACCGAATACCCGTTAGGTATCTCGGGAACCCTGTTCACATCGTTCGGGGCCGTATGGGAAACCTCGGCCGAACTCCCTGCGGATGGAACCTGGATAGGCGATAAACCTGGACTAGAGGCTTAAGTGTTTAGGTAGGTCGTGGTCTACACCCACGTCGGCTTCCGCTTGAAGTTTGCCGAGCACATGTCGTGTGCAGACGCTAAGTGGTGAAAACATGTATGAAGAAGTACACCCCTGCAGGGTTATCATAATCTATTCGAATAGCCGCGTCCGCGGTAAAGGACTACTTGGTTGCCTATACAGTTCATAGACAAGTAAATGGAAACTACTAAAAGCCTCAAGATAAGTGTGAGTGCCGAGGATGGCTCTTCCGTAGGAAGACGGAGGCGGATCCTCGGTAGTGTATTGAAGTGGTGAGTAGTGGACTCGTGTGCGCAAAACCATTTCAAGTTGAAGTATCGTAGGATAGTCTAGCCAAGAGTCAAAGCTGGCTTGCTGCAATAACTCCACCAACCCTTCTTGACAATATGCATGTATGTAGGATCTGATGTAAGTCTTGCTGAGTACCTTTGTACTCATGTTGCTATAATTTACATTTTTACAGAAGACGCTGCAACCCCTTCTGATGGGTTCTATGTAGACATTGACATCAACGAGTAGGCTAAAGGCCTAGGTGGTGATCCTGAGCTTGTGAAGGACCACGTAGTATAGCTAGGCTTTCCAAGCCTCTTTTATTTTACTAGTTGTCTGTACTCAGACAAGTTACTTCCGCTGCTGGTTTGTATGACTGTATGACTTGAATGCTGGGTCGTGTGACCCGTTCCTTTGTGTATGTTATGTATGGCACCCTGAGCCTTAAATAAAGTACTTGTATCGTAGAGTCATGTTGTGATGCTTCGTTGTATTTGCACATATCGAGCATATTGTGTGTATGATTGAAATGCTTGGTATGTGTGGGATCTGGCTATCTAGTTGTTTATCTTTAGTAGCCTCTCTTACCGGGAAATGTCTCCTAGTGTTACCGCTGAGCCATGGTAGCTTGCTACTGCTCTGGAACACTTAGGCTGGCCGGCATGTGTCCTTCTTCGTTCCTGTGTCTGTCCCTTCGGGGAAATGTCACGCTTTGAGTACCGGAGTCCTGTTAGCCTGCTACAGCCCGGTTTACCGGAGTCCTGCTAGCCCAGTGCTACAGCCCGGACCCACTTGCTGATGACCGACACGTTCGAAGCTGGGTCATGGATGCCTGTCCCTGTAAGTCTGTGCCACTTTGGGTTTACGACTAGTCATGTCAGCCCGGGCTCCTTATCATATGGATGCTAGCGACACTATCATATACGTGAGCCAAAAGGCGCAAACGGTCCCGGGCAAAGGTAAGGCGACACCCGTGGGGATACCGTGCGTGAGGCCGCAAAGTGATATGAGGTGTTAACGGCTAGATCGATGTGACATCGAGTCGGGGTCCTGACAGCGTTGGCATCAGAGCCGGACTGCCTGTAGGTTCTCCAAGCCAAACTGGTCGATGTAGTCTAGAAATTCTTTAGTTATATATAGGGGAATTGTTTGTGGGTTGGAACGTAAGGCTCTTTTTACTCCTTTATCTAATGACATTCTGATCTGAGTCAGTCTATTCTTCCACCGGGGGTTAAGGAATTAGGATCTATTCTCTCTATCAGGATCACGTGTTACTAATCAGTAGTACCTTATAGGTTTGATGGTTACAAGCCTAGTTCAGTTTTATTACCACATTATGTTGCTAGGATGGTCTCAGAACTTGGTATGATGATGATGAGTGTGTATGTAATCCTTTGTCAAATGTCTCAAAATCCTTCTTGAGCATTTACAGCTGTTATGCTGCCGAAATTTTGCTAGAAATTCTAATGCCTTTGCATTATGATTGTGCTTTCAGATGGCCACCCGCGACCTCAATCAAGTGGTTCGCCTGACTCGATGTCTAGATGTACCCGGCCATACTGCCAAGTTGGTCAGGGTAATGACTGAGGCTGGATACCGCTGGTATCCTGAGTACACGGTCGAAGAGCAATTCCGAGACTTTAATCAAAGCCAGTATCTCTGCACTGTCAGGATATTTCCATCTTATCCTGGATCCACCGAGCCCCTTCACTGCTCCTATGGACTCGGGGTTACTATTGAGATGGCTGTGCAGGACGCCGCCTACTCTATGATGACCATCATGCGAGTCAGATCTGGACTATTTCGGGACTCTGATTTCCGGTATATGCCAGGATCACTTCCGGGAGCACAAGGGTATCTCCAGGCTATCTATGCTGACCCCACTCAGGAGGATTCACGGACTCGCACCACTGCTGAGATGCTCGAGGATAAGGACCGTGAAAATCGGGCCTTGAGGTTAGAGCTCTTCAATACCCGTGCTGACCACTGGGCCACATTGACTCGGTTCGCACCGGCGGTGCAAGCTGGATATTCGGATATGCGCGATCTCTATCCTGTGAGATCTGCTCTGCCAGACGTGATGGGTTGGCGTGATGTAGGAGGCATCACCCCACCTCGCGGTCCCCGCAGGACACCGTCTGTTGGTCCAAGACCTCATCCTAGCCCCTATGGTCCACAAGCTCCGCGAGATCGTCTGTTTCCGGATGATCATGTTGAGCTTCCAGGCTATGGAGGTGACTTCTACGAGGACTACTACGGATCGGTCTGAGTTAGTGGTAGTATCACTAGTTCGCACTAGCTGTGTCGTCTATCGTCCCGCGTGACTCGTGGGATATGACCTAGTTTGTACTCTTTCCGGAGATGTAGAAAAATAATGTATAGGAGCTTGGGATGCCTCCGATGAGATGTAATCCTCTTTTCACCGTAATAGTACTTTGTTTGGTCTTGTACTAAACCCTGTATGGTGTGTATGACGATGGAATAAAGAAGCAGTTTCTGTATTTACCATGTCATACGGATGATCATCTTGCATTTCGAGTTATTCCTTACATCTTGTATGCTATGTTGGAATTTTATCATCCTGACTAAATCATTGTCTTGTTTACCTAGGATGGTCAACACGCGCACTAACCCTGCCCCCCAAGAGCAGGCCGAAGGCAGTGAAGTCAGGGATGCAAATCTGCCTCATCCTCCTTCCCTAGCCGAGGTTATGATGGAAGCTGAGAGAAACAAGCGGGAGACCAACCGTTTGTTGGAGCGTATTGAACAGAACACAGCACACCATCAGAGGACTAACGTGGTGTCACTCAGTGATTTTATCAAATTACATCCACCCACGTTCCACCACTCCATCGAGCCTCTCGACGCTGATGACTGGCTTCGCAGTATCTCTCACAAACTGCATTCCGCGCTGGTAGCGGAGGCTGACAAGGTCACCTTTGCTGCATATCATCTTGAAGGCCCCGCCAGTCTATGGTGGGAGAATTATGGAGCTATGCGCCCAGCAGGCCATGTCACTACTTGGGCTGAACTCAGCGAGGCTTTCCGTGAACATCACATTCCGGAGGGTCTCATGGACCGTAAACGTGAGGAATTTTGCAGTTTCACTCAGGGCCGACTTTCTGTGGATGCTTATAGCAGGGAGTTTGGTAACCTCGCACGATATGCCACTGAGGAAGTGTCTACTGATGCCAAGAAGCAAGAAAGGTTCCGTAAGGGCCTTAGTCCTGAGCTTCGCCGTGACCTCCGTCTGCATGAGTGCACATCTTTTCAGAAACTTGTCAACAAAGCCATCAGTGCTGAAACTGGTCAGACTGACTATGACGCAACACGCAAGCATGGCCGTGACATGGGTTCCTCATCCGGTGCTGGTCCTCAGAAGCGCCGCGTGTGGGTGCCCAACACCGCCCTGCCACCCAGGTTCACACCGAGGCCATCTTTCCAGGCGCCTCGCCCTGTTCAACAGTCTGCACCGGCCAATCCCTATGGGGGTCCAACCAACAATGCTCCTCCATGTACCAGTTCCGTGACTTGTTTCAAGTGTGGGGAATCTGGCCACTATATGCGTGAGTGTCCCCAGACTAACCCCAACCAGTCTGCTAAAGCTGTTGGCCGTGGCAAGCCGACAGGGAAAGTGTTCCACGCCAAGCCGGCCACCGCCTCACGTGGCCATGTCAACTGTATCTCTGCCGAAGAAGCTCAAGAGGATCCCAACGTCGTTCTCGGTACGCTTCTTGTTAATTGCCACCCGGCATCTGTTCTTTTCGATACAGGATCCTCCCATTCATTTATATCTGAAAACTATGCTCATTTGCATAACACCGCATTCTGTGACATGCCATCCACTATGGAAATTTCTACTCCTGGTTCTAGATGGCAGACCTCTAGGGTAAGTTATGGAAATGAAATCCAAGTCGACAGACTTGTTTTCCTTGCATCGTTGATAGCCCTTAAATTTTCAGATATTAATATCATTTTGGGTATGGACTGGATGTCAGCTCATCATGCCAAAATTGATTGCTTCTCTAGGACTGTTCAACTCACTCACCCTTCGGGGAAGATAGTCAACGTCTTGACCCGATTAGCCAAGCGATAGTTATATTCTCTTAACGCCAGCCCTTTGCCAGACCTTGAGGACGTGCCGGTAGTCCGTGACTTCCCGGATGTCTTCCCAGAGGAATTGCCAGGTGTTCCACCTGACAGGGATGTTGAGTTCGTAATAGACCTCATTCCAGGAACCGTTCCGATTGCTAGAAGACCCTATAAGATGGCACCCCTAGAACTAGCCGAGCTTAAGAAACAACTCGATGAGTCCTTGAAAAAGGGTTTCATCCGCCCTAGTTCATCTCCGTGGGCTTGCCCCGTCCTATTCGTCAAGAAGAAGGATGGTACGGACCGGATGGTTGTAGATTACCGACCTGTCAATTTGGTCACAATCAAGAACAAATATCCACTTCCCAGGATCAACGACCTGTATGATCAGCTCGCTGGATCCTCAGTCTTCTCCAAGATGGATTTGAGGTTGGGCTACCATCAAATCAAAATCAGAAACGGGGACATTCCTAAAACGGCCTTTGTTACTCGTTATGGGCAATACGAGTACACCGTCATGTCCTTCGGTCTAACCAACGCTCCAGCCACCTTTTCTCGGTTAATGAACTCAATCTTCATGGAGTATTTGGATAAATTCGTCGTGGTTTACCTCGATGATATACTCATCTACTCCAAGAACGAGGAGGAACATGCCGAGCATTTAAGGCTAGTGTTGCAGAAACTTCGAGAGCATCGCCTTTATGCCAAATTTTCTAAATGTGAATTCTGGTTGTCAGAAGTGACCTATCTGGGTCATGTAATATCCGGTAAAGGTATTGCTGTTAACCCTGAGCGAGTTCAAGCCGTCCTTAATTGGACTCCACCTGAATCGGTCAAGCAAGTTTGGAGTTTTCTGGGCTTAGCGAGCTATTGTCGTCGCTTTGTCGAGAACTTCTCCAAGGTTGCTAAACCTCTAACCGAACTCCTCAAGAAAGATAAGAAGTTCGAATGGACTCCACAATGTGAGCACAGCTTTCAGGAACTGAAAAGACGCCTGACCTCTGCTCCCGTACTGGTACCGCCAGACTTCTCCAAGGACTTTGTTATCTACTGCGACGCCTCGCGACAAGGACTAGGTTGCATTCTCATGCAAGATCGACACATAATTGCCTACGCTTCACGGCAATTGCACCCACATGAGGAGAATTATCCTACTCATGATCTAGAGCTTGCAGCCGTAGTCTATGCACTCGAGACCTGGCGACATTACCTCCTCGGTAACCGTTGCGAGATATTCACTGATCACCAAAGCCTGAAGTACATTTTCACTCAACCGGATCTGAATCTCAGGCAAAGACGTTGGGTTGAGTTGATCACAGACTTCGACCTAGGAATAACTTACACCCCAGGGAAAGCCAACGTCATGGCTGATGCGCTAAGTCGTAAATCTTATTGTAACAACCTGATGTTACAACAAAGTCAACCGCTTCTCCATGAGGAATTTCGGAAGCTTAACCTTCACATTGTTCCTCAAGGTTTTCTTTCCACCTTGGTAGCAAAACCTACTCTTACGGATCAAATCATTGCTGCCCAAAAGCGAGATAAGGGAATATCTAAAATCAAAGAGAACATTGCTAGCGGAGGTGCTAGTTGTTTCTCCACAAATGATCATGGTGTTGTGTACTTTGAGAACCGTCTAGTGGTTCCCAAGAACCAGCATCTACGGCAGTTGATCCTTAAGGAAGCTCATGAGTCTCCTCTCACCATTCATCCCGGTAGTACTAAGATGTATCAGGACCTACGCCAGAGGTTCTGGTGGACTAGGATGAAGAGAGAAATTGCTCAGTATATTGCTAATTGCGACGTCTGTCGTCGTGTAAAAGCAGAGCATCAACGGCCTGCTGGCACCCTTCAACCCTTAGCTATTCCTGAATGGAAATGGGATAAAATTGGTATGTATTTCATTACCGGTTTTCCCAGGACCAAGAGAGGGAATAATGCTATTTTCGTCGTTGTCGATCGTCTTTCCAAAGTAGCCCATTTCTTACCTGTTCGTGAGAGTATAACCGCTAGTCAGCTGGCCGACTTATACATCTCCTGTATAGTGTCTCTCCATGGTGTTCCTTTGGAAATTAACTCGGATCGAGGAAGTCTTTTCACCTCTCGATTTTGGGAAAGTTTCCAAAATGCTATGGGAACCCGTCTCTCCTTTAGCACCGCTTTCCACCCTCAGTCGAGTGGTCAAGTGGAACGCGTCAACCAGATTCTAGAAGACATGCTTCGAGCCTCTGTTATCTCATTCGGAATGGACTGGGAGAAGTGCCTTCCATTTGCCGAATTCGCTTACAACAACAGCTATCAGTCTAGCTTGGGTAAAGCCCCTTTTGAAGTTCTCTATGGACGACGGTGTCGAACACCCCTTAACTGGTCAGAGACCGGGGAAAGACAATTCTTTGGCCCGGATATGATTCAGGAAGCAGAAGAACAAGTTCGTATCGTTCGTGAAAAGTTGAAAACAGCCCAATCTCATCAAAAGAGTCAATATGACCGAAAACATAAGGCTATGACTTTCGAGGTTGACGAGAAGGCTTATCTTCGGGTCACCCCTCTGAAGGGAACCCATCGTTTCGGTATCAAAGGCAAATTGGCTCCTTGTTACATTGGACCTTTTCGCATTCTCGCCAAACGAGGAGAAGTTGCCTACCAGTTGGAACTACCTCCGCACCTCTCCAGAGTCCATGATGTCTTCCACGTTTCTCAACTCAGGCGTTGCTTCTCGGATCCTATCCGTGGAGTGGACCACGAAACGCTTGATCTCCAAGATAATCTTACATATCGAGAGTACCCCATTCGTATCCTCGATCAGACCGAACGTACCACCCGACGTCATAATATCAAGTTTCTCAAAGTTCAATGGTCGCACCATTCTGAGGATGAAGCAACTTGGGAAAGGGAGGATCGTCTTCGACTTGAGTATCCCGCCTTCTTCCCGGAGGAACCCAAATCTCGGGACGAGATTCTTTTGAGTGGGGGTGAGTTGTCACACCCTAGCTAGTCATGCATCAGAGTGTGTGCATCATGTTTAAAATTCCATTTAATTTGAAATGGGGATTTGTGAAACCCTCAGAATCATTTTTGAAAATGACCTAAATAAAAATTTCTCCAAAAGGGTCCAAGAAAATGCTCATGTTGCTCTCTGAAAATATTGGACAGAGATAAAAATCAAATCAATATTTTTTAAGAGCTCATAGGTATTTATTTTGGGCATTTGGATTTAATGCATAAATATTTGCTTTGGAAATATATTAGTTATATATATTAATATATGTCCAAAAATTATGCCACCTGTTGGGGAGCTCTGGAATAATATATCTAGCTCCTGCAAAAATTGGCATAAGATAATAAAATGATTTAATATTTTATTTAAATCAAAACAATTGTCAGAAATTAGAAAACAGAAATAAATAAAAGAGGGAAACCTTACCTGGGCCTCTTACCTGGCGCCTCTGGCCCAGCCAGCTGGCCGGCCCAGCCAGCAGGCGGCCCAGCCCGCCTCCCTCCTCTATCGTCTTCGTCCTCGACAGAGGGAGGGGAGTGTGCCCGGCGCGCGCGCGCGCCACTGCGCCACGCCACCAGCTCGCCTGCCTGCCTGCCCCTCCCCTCCTCGTCTGGATGGCCTGGAACGACACCACGCCCTCCCCTGCTCTCTCTCACTCTCCCCCGGTTCTTCCTGTCCTCTCCCTTGCTCTCTCTCTCCCGTGTCCGAACGCACCCATCGCCGCCGTTCGCCATAGCAGCCGTCACCGACCACCCCTCGCCCCTCCGCTGAGCTCAGGAGCTCCGCCGCGACCCCCTCTTCCTCCCCACCAAGCCAAGCCCCTCGGGAAGCTCTGCATCGCCTCCACGCCATCGTCTTCGTCCTCGACCGCCGCCGATGGTCGCCGTCGATTCGCCGCCGTTCGTGCTTCCCCGAGCTCACTGACCCTCCCTGCATGATCCCCGTGAGCCCCTACTTCGTTTCCCCCTAACCCCATGTTCGATTTCGAGCTCTAGCCGCCCCTCTACCGGAGCCGAGACGCTCCGCCGCACGGGCTCGTCACCGGCGAAGCCCCGGTGACCATTTGGTCACGGGCGTGCACCCGTTGTGCTTGCCGCGACACGTAGAGCCCCTCCAGCGCCTCAGCTCCCTCGCCTGCGAGCAGCAGCGCCGATCCCGACCGCACCCGAACTCCGGCCGCCGCTCACGAGCTCGCCGTCGTCGTTACCGGCCACCACAGGCACGGCCACCACCACCGTTCGACGCGCGGGAGCAAGGGCTCTCCAACGAGCCCAAGCACGGCCTCGCCCGTGCCCTGTAGCGCGTTTCCGTATCGCGCCGCCGTCTCGGGCCTCACCGGCGTCATGTCACCAGTGGGTTTGACCTGTTCGACCTGGGGTTTGACCCCCCCAGAGTCACTGACGCGTGGGCCCCGTCGGCCAGGTGGTTAGATTAGTGCTAATCACCGCTTAATTAACCCCCCCTGACACTGACCAGTGGGCCCCAGCGCCACTAACCCCTAATTAGGATTAAATTAACCCTGTTAAACCCCCCCTGTCACTGACGTGTGGACCCCACACGTCAGGTTTGACCCCAGCCAGCCGCAGTTGACCACTGACGTCATGCTGACGTCATGCTGGCGCAATATATATATTTCTGGATTTAATTAAATCTGGAAATTCCAGAATATTATTTAAACTTCAAAAATTCATAACTTTTATTCTGTAACTCCAAATCAGACAAATTATATATGAAAAATGATCAGAAAAATCCAATCTATCCATCTGTACTATTTTCATGCATGACTAAACAAGTTAACTTGATGTTTAATGCAGAACAAGGAAAAGCACTTTAAAAGGCCATGCTTGAGTTTGAAATTTGAATCTTTGATTCAAATTGGTTCAAACCCTTCTGGCTTTAGTTGCATTAGCCCAACACACTCATATTGCCATGTTTCATGCATGCATCATATTGTTGCACATTGTTTGGTGATGGTTGTGTATCGGTGTCCTTTGCGACAGGTTCTGCCTCCGAGGAGTACCGTGATTACCCTAACGAAGAACCGTATCAGTGCATCGACCCATCAGGCAAGCAACCAACCATTTGATCATATCGATACAATCCCATGTTCTCGCTCCTACTCTCTTTTACTGCATTAAGACAACGCGTTTCAAACTGCTGTGTGCTACGGTAGTTGAACCCATTTCCTCTGCATGACCTGTCATTGCCACAGTAACTAGATGAAACCCACTAGCATGTGTAGGAGTTGATTGAGCCATATGTATGTGTTGTTCCTACCTTGCTATGCCTGCTATGCTTAGAGTCGTGTCAGGTCTGGTTCATCTGGGTGATGGGCTAGAGTGAAATGATTATGTCGGTAATGAGAGTGGTGTGGTGAACACGATTTGGTAAAGGTATCGATGAGAGGCCATGTAGGAGTACATGGTGGGTTGTTTCATTGAAGCCGACCTTAAGCACTGAGATCTGTATGTGTGATTTAAGATACAGTTACTACCATGCATTGGGCCCTGAAATATGACCCCGCTCGACTTCTTATTCACCCTAGCTCTCTGTCCAGGAGTTGCAAGTAGTTTCTGGTGTTTGTAGCCTACTGGAGGCCGTGGACAGCGCTGACCGTAGGGGTGGGCTGTGATGCGGTAGGTACGTGGCCGGGTGTACCGAATACCCGTTAGGTATCTCGGGAACCCTGTTCACATCATTCGGGGCCGTATGGGAAACATCGGCCGGACTCCCTGCGGATGGAACCTGGATAGGCGATAAACCTGGACTAGAGGCTTAAGTGTTTAGGTAGGTCGTGGTCTACACCCACGTCGGCTTTCGCTTGAAGTTTGCCGAGCACATGTCGTGTGCAGACGCTAAGTGGTGAAAACATGTATGAAGAAGTACACCCCTGCAGGGTTATCATAATCTATTCGAATAGCCGCGTCCGCGGTAAAGGACTACTTGGTTGCCTATACAGTTCATAGACAAGTAAATGGAAACTACTAAAAGCCTCAAGATAAGTGTGAGTGCCGAGGATGGCTCTTCCGTAGGAAGACGGAGGCGGATCCTCGGTAGTGTATTGAAGTGGTGAGTAGTGGACTCGTGTGCGCAAAACCATTTCAAGTTGAAGTATCGTAGGATAGTCTAGCCAAGAGTCAAAGCTGGCTTGCTGCAATAACTCCACCAACCCTTCTTGACAATATGCATGTATGTAGGATCTGATGTAAGTCTTGCTGAGTACCTTTGTACTCATGTTGCTATAATTTACATTTTTACAGAAGACGCTGCAACCCCTTCTGATGGGTTCTATGTAGACATTGACATCAACGAGTAGGCTAAAGGCCCAGGTGGTGATCCTGAGCTTGTGAAGGACCACGTAGTATAGCTAGGCTTTCCAAGCCTCTTTTATTTTACTAGTTGTCTGTACTCAGACAAGTTACTTCCGCTGCTGGTTTGTATGACTGTATGACTTGAATGTTGGGTCGTGTGACCCGTTCCTTTGTGTATGTTATGTATGGCTCCCTGAGCCTTAAATAAAGTACTTGTATCGTAGAGTCATGTTGTGATGCTTCGTTGTATTTGCACATATCGACCATATTGTGTGTATGATTGAAATGCTTGGTATGTGTGGGATCTGGCTATCTAGTTGTTTATCTTTAGTAGCCTCTCTTACCGGGAAATGTCTCCTAGTGTTACCGCTGAGCCATGGTAGCTTGCTACTGCTCTGGAACACTTAGGCTGGCCGGCATGTGTCCTTCTTCGTTCCTGTGTCTGTCCCTTCGGGGAAATGTCACGCTTTGAGTACCGGAGTCCTGTTAGCCCGCTACAGCCCGGTTTACCGGAGTCCTGCTAGCCCAGTGCTACAGCCCGGACCCACTTGCTGATGACCGACACGTTCGAAGCTGGGTCATGGATGCCTGTCCCTGTAAGTCTGTGCCACTTTGGGTTTACGACTAGTCATGTCAGCCCGGGCTCCTTATCATATGGATGCTAGCGACACTATCATATACGTGAGCCAAAAGGCGCAAACGGTCCCGGGCAAAGGTAAGGCGACACCCGTGGGGATACCGTGCGTGAGGCCGCAAAGTGATATGAGGTGTTAACGGCTAGATCGATGTGACACCGAGTCGGGGTCCTGACAACCGAGGTCTCTCTGCAAAAACATAAATTAAGAAAACATGAGTACAAATATACTCAGCAAGACTTACATTAGAACTATCTAATGATGCATCGGTATCAACAAAGGGGGTGGTGGACTTTAACTGCAGCAAGCTAGCTTTGACTGTGGCTATCCTGAACTACAACTACAAGCAATTCCTTTGAGGTGACGCACACGAGTCCACATATTCACCATATCAATACACCACTATGGATCCGCTCCTGTCTCCCTAGGAAAAGGCCATCCATAGCACTTACACTTATCTTGCGCATTTTAGAGTATCCACTTCAAGGTATCAATGAACCATATAAGCGTTCCAAGTAGTCCATATCTGCGGACGCGGCTATTCGAATAGATCATATTACCCTGCAAGGGTGTACTTCTTCACACACGCTCTCACCACTTATTGTCGTTTACACGGCATGTACTCGGCAACCTTCAAGAAGAAGCCCAACGAGGGTGTCGGCCACGACCTGACTAACCACACGAGACTCTAGTCTAGGTTTATCGCCTATTTGAGTTCCATCCGCAAGGAAGTCTGGCCAGGGTTTCCACTACGTCCCCAAACGATGTGAGCAGGGTTCCCAAGCCCACCATCCGTGTGCCACTTGGTACACTATGGCACTGTGCCTAGTCCGTCCCAAGCCCACCTGGTCGGGTACCACTTGCTAGACTACTAACACAACCTATAAACACCATAAACTAGTTGCAACTCCTAGACAGATATCAAGGTGATTAATAAGATGAGAGGGGCCGAGTTACCGGAACCCAATGCGTGGTAGTAACTATCTTGGATCACAAACCCAGAACTTAGTTCCTGAGGATGGTTTCAATTAACAACCCACCATCTACTCCTACATGGCCTCCCACCGCTACCTTTACAAAATCATGTTCACACACTTATCTCTCAACAGTAGGACCTGTCCACAACATTATAATTCATCCCTAATGAATCAGACCTGACACAACTCTAAGCAATAGCAAGCATGAAAAACAAGCATGAATGAGTAGGCACATCATGGCTCAAACAACTCCTACTCATGCTAGTGGGTTTTTACTAATTACTATGGCAAAGACAGGTCATGCAGAGGAATGGGTTCAACTACCGCAACATGTAACAGTTGAATCGTCATTGTCGTAATGCAGTAAAAGAGAGCAAGAGCGAGAGAGTGGGATTGTATCGGAGTGATCAAAGAGGGTTTGCTTGCCTGGCACTTCTGAAGATAGCATTGTGTCTTCATCAATGTCATCGATCACATCGTCGGAACAAAATTTACTCAGAGGGGACAAACGCCAACAAACAAGAGGGAACACAATCAATGCGACGCAACAAAATGATGCATGATCATGACATGGCAATATGATGTGGTTTGGGCTAATGCAGCTAGCAACAAGTTCAATGAAGCTCATTTGAACCAAGAATTCAAATGCAACTCCAAACTTAAGCATTTAAAATGCCCTTTATGTGTTTTCACTTATACAGAAGGTATAAGTTGGTTCTTCCTGCATGGAAATGGTACAGATGGATAGGTTGAATTTTTCTGATAAATTTTTATATATAAATTATTTCAATCTGAGCTACGGTTGAATTTCTATGATTTTTTGAAGTTTATAACATTTTTTGGAATTTCCAAATATTCCCAAAATAGAAATAAGAAATGATATTATGATGTCAGCACTGCGTCAGGCTTGCGTCAGCAAGACAACACGGTCAGCCTGGTCAAACCTGACCACTAGAGCCCACTACTCAATGACCCATTCTACTAACAGTGTTAATTAGCAAAAAGTTAATCCTAAACTATAATTAATAGGGGTGTTGGCCCCACCTGTGATTGGCCCACGGGGGGTCAAAACGGGTCAGCAGGGTCAAACCTGCTAGCGTGAAGCTGCTAGCAAGGCCCGATGCAGTGGCGCGGCTGGGAAAAGCTCCACAGAGCATGGTTGGAAGCGCTGAAGGCAGCTCTGAGACATTGGCAGTGCGGCGTGTCGGATGGTGGTGGTCTCCGAGCCTGGGATGGCCTGTAGCGTCGCCGGCGACGACCACAGCGATGGACGGAGCTCGGCTTCGAGGCTACAACATGCAAAAGGATGAACTGAAGGTCCTGCAAGGCTCTACGTCTTGCTGCGAAGCGTTTGGACGCACTGGCGCGGCCAAATGGTCATCGGAGCTACGCCGGTGACAAGCTCGGGCAGCGGTGGTTCTCGATCTTGATAAACATGATGGCTAGAGGACAGAAAAGATGCAGGAAAGAGGGGGGAAATGTGGCGGAGCTCACTCGGAGGTCGTTGAGCAGCTCAGCATGCTCGGGGACGGCTCGGAGGCGACGAAACCGCGGCGGCGATCTCAAGTGCCCGAGGAGGAAGAAGAGGGCGAAGGAAGCTCCATAGGGTGTCCAAGCTCGTGCGGCTTGGTTGAGAGGAAGAAGACGTCAATGCGGACCTCAGCGACAGGTTGAGGGATCATGACAACGCGATGAGCACGCGGTCGGCGAGCGGCGGCTGCGCTCGGGTGGGTGCGCGTGAGAGAGACAGGGGATGATAGGGACGGGGGAGGGTGAGAGAGAGCCAAGGGAGTAACGTGGCCCCACCAGGGGGGTCGAAGGGCAAGCGGGGAGGCAGGAGGTGGCGCGGTGCGTGCTCACGTGCATCGGCCACGAGCGCGCTGTCCTCCTGGCACGAGGACAGGGACGACTGGCGTTGGCCAGTCGGCTGGGCCGGCCTACTGGACCAGAACAGCTGGGCCGCCAGGTAAATTTCCCCCTTTTCCTATTTTGTTTATGTTTTCTATTACTGACATTTGTTTTAATTTGGGTTTGGAACCAAACTAATTGTGCTGCTTCTGATTATTTTTGCAGGGTCTAAAGAGATTATTCCAAAGCTCCTCACCAAATATCAGAATTATTGGACATATATTAACTATATAACAAATACAAATATAAATGTAAATCCAATGCAAATAGTTATTGCATTAATTCCAAATGCCCAAAATAAATATTTCTGAGCTCCTAAAGATATTGCTTTTAATTTTACCTCTTGCCAATATTCTCAGAGAAAAACGGGAACATTTTCTTGGACTTGTTTGAAGCAATTTTTATCTTGATCATTTTCAAGATGATTTCTGAGGCTTTCAGCTATCCCCATTTCAAATTCAAGTGAAATTTAAACATGATGCAACAAGGGATAACTAGCGTAGGTCATTACCAGATTAGGGATGTGACATAATAATAACAATTAGATCTTGTTTTACTCATTGTTACTTGCTACTAGGTAGAAAGTGCGGCTTGCCGCACCCGATAGTGGTGCTGCCGGGTATTGTCATATCCAATCTGATAATACATTAGAGCATTGCAAATAAAAAATCCGGTATCATTAAAATTAGAACCTGGGGTATTTAATTTTGAGGTATAGCAATTCGTATTAAAGACGCGGGAGCGCATTAAAATTAGAACATAAATAAGCAACACTCTAATAAACATTTACATCAGAATGAAAATAACCAAAAGCAGGACACATGATA
The DNA here is from genome assembly GCF_018294505.1 of Triticum aestivum. Taxonomy (NCBI): domain Eukaryota; kingdom Viridiplantae; phylum Streptophyta; class Magnoliopsida; order Poales; family Poaceae; genus Triticum; species Triticum aestivum. The sequence continues at coordinate 391,156,281 of NC_057812.1, read as the reverse complement.
AATTTCATAGCCATCTCAAACTCAGCCGAATACGGGTGTGATTCAATTGGTTACAAAATGGAAGGCAAACATGCATAGGTCAAGACATATTTGGTGTGAGTAAGCAAGGTGCATCATGGCATAGGACAACATGTCAAATAATTCACATCATTCTTTGTCCAGGAGTACTCCATGTGTCGTTCATCTTACGTAATGACAAACACCTTAACCAACCAACTTCTTAAATAGACATATCTCATCTGTAGAGATGTCAAATTCACTTGGATATTTACATTGGACTTCAAAGTATTCCCAATATTGTATGCATGGCCTGTAGTATGATGGTACTGTATGGGTTGTTGTAGGAATCAGTGGTTACCTCGTGCAAGGGTCCTCTTAAACTGGTATTTCTTGGCATTACCTAGCTGGATATTCAGATTTCCTTGCGCTCTTGTGGCTCTCTGAGTAATCAACCATCCAAAACATAGCTTATTTGAGGGAGAAGCAGCAATTATCAAATAGAACACTGGTGCGTGTCGGTCCTAAACAAACGGTTTTTAACCCATTTTCGCGACGGCATTTGAAACCGTCGCCAAGTGAGTGTGGGCAATTGGGGGTCCTTCCGACATGACCCAGAAACCATCGAGAATATGCCCTCCTGGCACGCACGCTCGGCAAAATGAGATTGTGTGCGACTGGTGAGCGCTCAAATATGGAAATACGTACAGTAGAGCTAAAAAATACAATTATACGGCGAAATTGTTTCCGGTCACAAGTACATCCCACACAGTCAGTCCCCGCCAAATGTTTCCGTTCATATGTACATCCCACACAGTCGCTCCAAGGAAAACATTTCCGTTCACAAGTACATCACAAACATTTTTCCCGTTAAATCATTTGCGTTATTGAATGTATCACACACGGTCCGTAGAAGAAACTGTGTGGCAAAGATTGTCCATCACACACAGTTTTTATGTGGTAAACATTTGCGCAAGGTGGCCTAACGCAAACAGTTTTCAAGAGAAAGTCGTGTGTGATTATTCATTGATCCAACATGGTTTATTCCTAGAAACTGTGTGCGTTGCGTGAGGTCATCGCCCACGGTATTTTTTCAACAACCATTTGGAATAGCAAAACTCAATTAGTAGGCTAATTATTCGATTATTCATAATCCATTTATTAATATAATTTACATTTCATATTAAGCACACAATATATTTCATTTCCATATTAGGGAAGTAGAATTTCATAATTAAATTACATTAGAGTACAACATGATATAGCTTCAGCACTCGGCTGATGAGGACATGACTACCTTGGATATGACCAAAAATATTGCATATATGCATATTTGTCAGGTGATTTCTAGTGCAAACTATTCAATAATCTATTTATGTTATCCAGAACAAAAATACTTCACACACTTTTGTGTTTTGTCTAATTGCAGGTGTATGGGACATTTGTACAATCCACATATGAAGATAAGGAAGAAAGAGATGTTTATTTGCTGTCCAAAAAGTTCTCTCACGTCACTTTTGGCTCAAGAGAAGATAGAGTCCAAGTCTCTCACGTTCTGGATTCAGATTCGGACTGCACAGACATACCTGACTCAAAACGCACACAAGTTTTTCATACGGACTCCGAATTGGGTGATTCTTTTTTTGTTGGAAACTAGATTTCATGCACTTTCCAATCCAATTGGAATCACCTTCAAATTCGTCCGGAGCGTTGAGTTGTGGACGAAACAATCTGATGCTGCAGCAGAATCCGAGTCAAACTACAAGTCCAAAGGTGTTACATCACCTCCACTTGGGCCCATTGGCCTTGTACGACCTAGATTTAGTTTTAGGCTGCCCTGGGACGTCCTCCCACCTCCTTGGCCGCCACCCCTTGCTCCTATATAAGTAGATCCATCTAGTAGCTTTTCCTTGGGATTTGTTTAGTTAAAAGTTAGCCATTGCAACTTCGTGTACTTCGTTTGTGTCCAACGACCAGACCAAGACCGCTTCCGGATCCCCACCATTATCAATACTTCATATTTATTTGCAATATTCAGATTGCTTTATCATATTCTAGCTCGTTCTTCGATTGCTTGCAGGAATAGACCTTCGTGGTCAGGCTAACCGTGCTTCCAGCATCGTCAGTAACCTCAGGAGATTGGTTTAGCGATTGCTAAGGCGCAACGTCGTGCACGTTTGTAGTCGGATCGTCAAAGTCGTCTCCACCAAATCGATAGTTATCATCTCATCGAAAGATCGGGACACCACCGCCTCTATCAAGTGGTATCAGTTTTCAGGTTGCTCGATGAGAATTTTCAATTTTTCCTAGATTAGATTTATTTTCTTACCTATTGTCCAAGAAAAATCCACAAAAAAGAGTTAGATCTATTCATCCTTTGTCCAAGCCAGTCTGAGCCTTTGCAATTTTCTTTTCATTGCTTGCATAGTTGAATTATCGGTTGCATCGTCGTGTCGAGTTGCTGGTCTTAGTGTCTAGGTCGTTTAGAGTTTCGAGTTCTGTTCACATTAGTCACGTCGCCGCTGCATCATTATCCCTTCCGCTGTCCACCACCCATACATCAATTTCCTCCACGTGCTACCCACCATTCATTGTCATAATCATAGTTGAGATCGTTCCCATCTTCGCTTGATCCAATCTACATCTTATCTAGTTTGTTTTGGAAAGAGGGAGAGAGAAAAAAAGATAGAGAAAAAAAACGAGAGAAAAAAAAAGTAAAAAAAAGTCAGAGATAAAAAAGAAAGGAAAAGAAAAAAAAGTGTGAGAAAAAAAAGAGAGGAGAAAAAAAAACAAAATTCGGATCTATCTAGACTCAATCTCGTAGTTGAATTCGGATTGGAATCTGTTTTGTGCACTGTTCAGTAAAACAGGCATAACTTCCTCATATGAAGTCTGTTTTGGCTCCGCGAGTACTCAAATGAAAGCTAGCGATGAGACGCATCTAAATAGTTGCAGAAGCTAGTTCAGTATTTGGCACCTCAACATCAGCTTCTAAATAGGTCTACTGCTATTGTGATCTTCACTTATATCTTGCTGTCCAGGGCTACTTCATATCCTTTGTTGATGCTAGTTGTGCTACGACGTGACCTCATTAGTGTTCTAGGCTCGCGTCTCTAGTTTGGTCTAGCCTAGGACCAGCACAGTACCGTCGTTGAGCGTTTATTCAACATTGCATCTTTGAATTGATTATTGCTAATCTTTTACTACCATATATAGCCAACCCAGCTCCATATATTTCTACACCGTGTATACGTACGCTCCCCTGGCAATCGCTTTACTCAATATTTGGAGTTACTTGACACCGCTGGTTGCCGATCACCGCCTGCTGCATGGTAAGAACTTGTAAGACATTGATATTTGCTTTACTGTGAGCGTTTTACCACCACATCCTAGTAGTTATAGGAACATTATTTTTGGGTTTTGTTTCTTGTTCTACTAATCATGACAGGATCCAGAGTCAATTCATGGGCTTTGTCGATCGCGGGAGACGTGCCACCACCTTTGCAAATACCACAACCGTCACGAGAGGTGCACAAACATCCAAATGCACATGATCAGGTTAATGTATCTATACCACCATTTAATGGCCGTTTTAAACCTGCTTTATATATTGAATGGGAGTTCGACATAAAAAATATATTTGCTTCCCATAATTTCAATGAACATAAAAAGGTTAAGGTTGCGGTTGGTTCTTTCACTGGTTATGCTTTGGTTTGGTGGAGCGAATATTGTCGGTTACACCCTGATTATATACCTACTACTTGGGATGATTTGAAACTTGCCATGCGACATACTTTCGTCCCTGCTTATTATACTCGTGACATGATTAAGAAGTTGCAACACTTAAAACAAGGTAGTGAAACTGTAACAAAATATTATGATGATTTACAAACTACCTTGTTGCATTCCTCTTTAGAAGAAAGTGAAGATGATTTTATGGATAGATTTTGGGGAGGATTAAACCGTGATATTCAAGAGATACTAATTCATGAAGAGTGTTATCCTATGGACCATTTGTTTCATCTTGCTTGCAAAGCTGCACAGGAAATAAAACGACGTGTTGGCCACAAGGAGAACAAGCGCACGGTGCACATTCCAAGAGTTGATATGATTGTTCCTTCAACTACTAGGCATACTATGACAACCACATCCGTTGTTGTCAGGACTACATCACCTCCACCATGTGACACATCGCCCCCGAGAGTGGCTACATCATCTGAGTTGATCATAAGAGGTAATGACAAAGGTACTGATCTTCCATCTCTACATGAGAATGATGAATGCCTTGTCAATTTGAATGCACCATCTGATGAGCTACCCACTACTTTGATCACACCACCTATTTTAGAGGACTACGTTGATAATTTGACTTTGCCATGTGATCAAACAACTGAAATACCAACAATTTTGAGTGCACCCATTGAATTAACTATTGATGCAAAAGAACCAATGTTTAATCATTTTGATATGACCTCTAATCTTGGTGATGATTCTGTGTTGAATGACTTATTGCATGTTTTCTTATTTAAGCATGTTGTAGCATGTAAATTTGATGCAAGTAAGGTTTATTCACCAATGTTCGGATGGTTTAATGATGAACATTGTCAATCTTTTGAAATGAATAAGAGCTTCACTTATATGTGCAAACTGAGTTGCAATATTTTCATGCCTTCTACTTCTTGTGCTAATTTTTTGGCTTTAGATTTTATGAACTATGCAAGTTACTCATCTATTCATGTGTCATATATGCAAAAATCAAGGGAAGTAAAAATGGATGACATATACATATACAACATGTACACCTTGTCTCTTTTGTTAGCTACATTTCAGATTAAGCAACGCCGAGGACGGCTTTATTTTAAAGAAGGGGAGGATGATGAGGACATGACTACCTTGGATATGACCAAAAATATTGCATATATGCATATTTGTCAGGTGATTTCTAGTGCAAACTATTCAATAATCTATTTATGTTATCCAGAACAAAAATACTTCACACACTTTTGTGTTTTGTCTAATTGCAGGTGTATGGGACATTTGTACAATCCACATATGAATATAAGGAAGAAAGAGATGTTTATTTGCTGTCCAAAAAGTTCTCTCACGTCACTTTTGGCTCAAGAGAAGATAGGGTCCAAGTCTCTCACGTTCTGGATTCAGATTCGGACTGCACAGACATACCTGACTCAAAACGCACACAAGTTTTTCATACGGACTCTGAATTGGGTGATTCTTTTTTTGTTGGAAACTAGATTTCATGCACTTTCCAATCCAATTGGAATCACCTTCAAATTCTTCCGGAGCATTGAGTTGTGGACGAAACAATCTGATGCTGCAGCAGAATCCGAGTCAAACTACAAGTCCAAAGGTGTTACATCACCTCCACTTGGGCCCATTGGCCTTGTACGACCTAGATTTAGTTTTAGGCTGCCCTGGGACGTCCTCCCACCTCCTTGGCCGCCACCCCTTGCTCCTATATAAGTAGATCCATCTAGTAGCTTTTCCTTGGGATTTGTTTAGTTAAAAGTTAGCCATTGCAACTTCGTGTACTTCGTTTGTGTCCAACGACCAGACCAAGACCGCTTCCGGATCCCCACCATTATCAATACTTCATATTTATTTGCAATATTCAGATTGCTTTATCATATTCTAGCTCGTTCTTCGATTGCTTGCAGGAATAGACCTTCGTGGTCAGGCTGACCGTGCTTCCAGCATCGTCAGTAACCTCAGGAGATTGGTTTAGCGATTGCTAAGGCGCAACGTCGTGCACGTTTGTAGTCGGATCGTCAAAGTCGTCTCCACCAAATCGATAGTTATCATCTCATCGAAAGATCAGGACACCACCGCCTCTATCATCGGCTACCCCCATTAGACAACTTCACCAGGAGCAAGTTCCACATGCAACATGTAGAACCTTTTGAAATTAGCATCATAGACGATATATGGACAGATGCATATCATCTGGAAAACTGATGAAGTGGAAGGAGAATATTGAGCCTTCATTCATGTTGAAGGTCTTTGCAACTTTAGGCCAGTGCCTGTGGATGATTGACCGTCCGTCCTTCGTCCTCTTCAGGAACACTTCAATATTGAACCGTGGGTGTTGTATGAATACCTTCCTCGCCTCCAGACCGTAGAGGTGGTTTGAGAGGTAACCATCAGTGAAATGCTTTGGAAAGGCCTGAAAACAAGGATGTGCATAAATATCTTCTCTATATTGGAAATGGGGCAAAGGAATAAAAAAGGCAAGGTATAATAGTTTGTACCATCTTGTAGTGAACTGATGTCTTCTTCACTGTGCAGACAAAGATCTTGTTGTTTTTTGTCGCTAATTTCTTTATCCTAACAATCTTTCTGAGTTTCTTGATTTGATTGATATTCATGGACAACTCATTTCCCCATATGCAAAGTGGGTCGAACAGTGGGTCAAAACCTCTGACAGCAGGACCTACATGTGCAAGACCAAATTGTTAAAAACCAAAATATTAGAATGGTTCCTGCAATTGCACAATAATGTGCTAGAGGACGGACCATGCACGTGCTAACCTCGATTGTAAACCTCAGTGCTTCCCATTGTTTCCCTGCGACACATATATTTTTCATCAGGTTAAGTAAGGGTTCGCATTCTATTAGTAAAATATGTTGATGAAAAATAAGCACATTGGAGATTCATCAGATTAATTCAAGCCACACGGAAAACCCATTTACCCAAACCAAGCATGATTAAGAACTAGGAAATATTGCACTTGTATATGTTTCTCATGTATTAAGTGCAGCCAAATTTGATTTATTCCTCAGATGCACAACAATACAAAATTCTACCCATGACAATTGGACATCGCATTGCAGAATTGAACCAAGCAGTTAACTAAACACCACAACAAATGAACCAAACATTAACTGATCACCACATTGCACAATATAACGTACTCCTAATAGAAGATCCGACAGTTAACCAAACAGTTAATTGCAACAAATTGTAGCAATTGTATTTTTTTCTCATGTATTTACTACAGCCAAATTCAATTTATTCCTCACATGGTATACAATAACAAAATGCACCCACAACTATTGAACATCGCATTGCAGAATTGAAGCAAACAGTTAACTAAACACCACAACACAAATGAACCCAACGTTAACTTAGCACCACATTGCACAATGTATAACCAAACCAAGCATGCTTGACAACTTGGAAATGTAGCAATTGTATTCGTTTCCCATGTATTTTGTAAAGATAAATTCGATTTATTTCTCACATGGAAGACAATACGAAATTGCAGCCTGAAGAGTTGAACATCACATTTGCAGAATTGAACCAAATAGTTAACTGAAGACAACAACTAATTAACAAAACAGTTAATAAGTGAGCACCACACTGCACGACATATAGAACATATACACTAGAGCAACAGATTGCATGGTAAAATTAGATAGCACAATTCACTAGAATTTGTGAAGGAAAGGCAGGAGCAGCACACGCAACGGGTAAACCAGGCATGCTTAACCGGCGTAGCTAGAAAATGGCAAGGTGCTCCTCCAGGATCTGGGGGTCAGCACGAATGGCAACCATCGTGACCTCATCCGCGCGTGCGGCCGTGATTTTCTTCTCCGCTGCCAAATGCTCCTTGAGATCCTGGCTATACTACGTGCACCACGGCTTAGGGCGGCACTTATTTGGTGGAGGGGTCGGTGATTTAGGTGGAAGCTGCCGCACTCGCGCCGGCAGTCGGGGTATGTGGGATGTGGAAAGAGGAGGAGGATGGCGGTCGGGTGTGGATTACCTGCCTGGATAGACGAGGCCGAGCAGCGTGAAGGAGGGTCGCCGATGAGGAGGCGGTGCTGCAAGCAAGGAGTAAAGGTTTCAACTTGGAAAGGAAGGCAGAAAGAGGGGAAATGTGGCTTTTGGTAAGGGGGACGAGGAGGTAGATATTTCCGCGGAAGCTGCAAATTTGGAATCGCTTCAGCCAAAAACTGGCGCACAAAGTGTCATCAGACACGGTCCCTTATTCAGAACTATGTACGATATGTGGACATCAGAAACGATTCAGATAGCTTCACCCGTGTGTGATGAGTTTGAACGTCAAAAGTTTTGGTCCGAATTTCCATGGTTACAGTGGTCATCCACGTCATTGCATAATTTGGGTACACAAAGGAGACTACAGCACACCTACACTTCTTAATCGAGCAAGTTCAGCAATTAAATAGAGCTAGCTGACCTAAACATTACTCTAACAAATTAAAGACTGGCACTATTAATTAAACAAAATGAAGAGTACTACTACGCCTCGTGCTCGCCGATCTCCGCCGCCGCCTCCATGTCTAGCTCGCGCCCGACGGTCTCCTAGTGAAGGGGATCTGTGGCATCCATCGCACCATACTCGGCAAGCATCTCGCCATCTGCGTCCGCCATCTCTCTGAAAAAGGCCGCCACGAGCTAGGCGTGAGAGGACACGATCTGGGCTTGGACGGGCTCCGTCATTGCAAGGTATGCGGCAGAGGAACGGACGGCTGCTCGAATGCTCTCGGCGGTTGCCAGCTCTTCGCCCATGGGTTGCCGACCGTTGTCGGAGAAGCTTCATTCAATTTGTGCGGTGACTGCCAGGAGCTGGGCGTGGGCAGCTGAGGGAGTCCTGGACTAAGGGGTCCTCAGGTGTCCGACCTAGTGGACATGGGCTGGACTGATGGGCCGAACCGAAGACTCTACCTGTGTCCGGAAGGCAAGCTTGGCGACCAAATATGAAGATTCCTTTCTTTTTAACTGACCCTATGTAACCCTAGATCCCTCCGGTGTCTATATAAACTGGAGGGCTAGGTCCATAGACACATCTCCTCATAATAATTGTCAGACAGGCTAGACTTTTAGGGTTTAGCCATTATGATATCGTGGTAGATCAACTCTTGTAATACTCATATTCATCAAGATCAATCAAGCAGAAAGTAGGGCATTACCTCCATAGAGAGGGCCCGAACCTGGGTAAACATTGTGTCCCCCGTCTCCTGTTACCATCGACCTTAGACGCACAGTTTGAGACCCCCTACCCGAGATCCGCCGGTTTTGACATCGACATTGGTGCTTTCATTAAGAGTTCTGCTATGACGTTGAATGATAGGATCGATGGCTTGCCTTGTTCTCAAGGACAACGTCACCTCCGGAGGAGCACTGGCCCCAGGCCAAACTCTCCGGCTGGGCGGCTTCATCATGACCGCCCGTTCGGCCATTAAGCCAACAATGACTTCTCGGGTCATCGAAAATCCCCTCCATGTTGACTGCAAATACTCCAAGCTGATGGATCTGACGGAGCTGTCGTCTTTAAATGAGCTCCTTGATCGCATCCCCGCCTTGGGGGTCGCCCCAGACTATGATCGGATTGGGCTTAAGCCCGATCAATGAGAAATTAAAACTCCAGCGATCACCCATCAAATAGCGGTAGCAGAGGAGCAAGTCGACAACTCTTCCTCTATATTGAGGATGAACTACGTTCAGATCTCCGAGCTTGAAGAGCCGGACACCTACCTGCAAAAGGATGTGCCTTGTCTGTCGAACATAGAATTGGACGACATGCCCAAAAAACCAGTCGATATCCCGGAGCCCGAACTACTAAGCTCGGAAGTTCTTCAAACTCCAGATCCTAAACTGGGTCAGGGTTCAGATTTTAAACCACCCACCACCCAGATATAAGCGCTCTCGTGGGCATACAACAGCAGTCTTAGGAAACAGTGCACCACTTCTGGGCCAGATTCCTCCTTGTCAAAGATAAGATTGAAGATTATTGCGACGAAGACGCGGTTTCAGCGTTCCGCAACAATTGCACGGATGAAGGAGTCCTCAACGCCATCAACCGTTGTCGCATATCATGCTTCGCAGACTTGGAAACTATTGTATGCAAGTACTGCACAATGGAAAGCGCTTGGAAAACTCAGGCAACTCGCTAGGAACCACCGGTTTCCACCCAACCCCTTGTTCTGGTGAAAAGGACGCACCCTCATGGCACGCCCGGCCCAATGGTAAAGAAATATAAGCCCGTTACGGGACACGGAACTGTTCTGGAGGGATGGCTTGATGGACCTTGCAAGTTACACACAACACCAGATACCATGTCAACCCACGGCCTTAGAGCATGTTGGATACTCTGGCAGGTGGCCAAGAGCGGCGAGGATATCCTCACAAAAACAAGCCAGAGCAATATCCCCCAGAAGACGACGACCCCAGAGTATTGATGGTCCTCCAAACTTTCACTTCAAACAATAAGCGCAAAAGGGCGCTCCACAGCCTCACTGAAGTCTGCCAAATAGCAGCAACAAACTCTTGGAACGACACGGCCATAACTTTCAATGCCGATGACGAACCAAAATACAAGACAGTCCGGGCACCAGCCGCCTTGGTCCTTAGTCTGATCGTGGACAGCTTCCAGCTTATCAAGGTTCTCATGGACGGTGGCAGTGGACTGAACCTCATTTACGAGGATACACTCCGTAAAATGGAAATAGATGGGAGCCGCATCGAGCAAAGTAGCACGACCTTCCAAGGAATTATCCCTAGTCGGGAAGCACAATGCGCGGGAAAAATCACGCTCGACGTGGTATTCGGCACACCGGAGAACTATCGGACCGAAGAATTAACCTTCCAAGTGGCCCCTTTCAATAGTGGATATCACGCCCTATTGGGGCGAGATGCATTTAAATGCTTCCAAGCTATACCTCACTACACGTATATGAAGCTCAAGATGCCCAGGCACAACGGCATAATCACTCTCGCTAGTGATCCAGACATAGCAATCCGCGCCAAAAATAAAACCGCATGCCTGGCCCTTGAGGCATTATCCGAAGCCCTAGTGGCTGAAGAATTAACCGCATTACGCTCCACAATGGATATGGACGATGTTATTCTGGACAAACAACCCAAATCAACCTCCTTCAAACCAGCAGAAGAAATAGTCAAATTCCAAGTCCATCCAACGGACCCCAAGAAGACAGCATCTATCAGGGCACAACTAGACCCACCGGTCAACACTGCGCTACGAGAGTTTTTGCGTGAGAACTGGGATATATTCGCCTGGCACCCCTTGGATATGCCAGGAATCCCACACAGATTGGCCGAACACAGCCTCAATATATTGAAGGGATATAAACTGGTCAAGCAAACACTGCGGCGCTTTTCCGAACCCAAGCGTCAAGCTATGGGGGAGGAGCTAGCCAAGCTAATCGAGGTCGGATTCATTAGAGAAATAAAACACCCCGACTGGCAACAAACTTGGTGATGGTGCCAAAGAAGGATAAATCCTGGCGCATGTGCGTCAACTTCAAAGACCTCAATAAGGCCTGCCCTAAGGATCTCTTCCCCCTCCCCCGCATCGACCAGATCATTGACGCCACCACAGGACACGACTCACTGTGCTTCCTCGATGCATATTCTGGATACCATCAAATCAAAATGTAGGAGTCCGATCAAGCCGCAACAACATTCATTACCCCAAATGGGCCATTCCGCTTCAACACCATGCCCTTTGGGCTCAAAAACGCCGGGGGTACTTACCAACGCATGATTCAAACATGCCTGGAGAAATAGATCGGCAAGACCGTCGAAGCATACATGGACGATGTCGTCATTAAAACTAGGCACGTCGGTTGACTAATAGTTTCATATTCGACAACCTCCGTGCATATGACATCAAGCTCAATCCAAAAAAGTGTGTTTGCAGCGTCCCTGCCGGAAAGCTGCTGGGCTTCATTGTTTCCAATAGAGCAATTGAAGCAAATCTAGCCAAAATCCGAGCTTTGTCACAATTGGCTACGCGAACGGACCTTAAACAGGTCCAAAAACTCGCAGGATGCGTGGCTGCTCTAAGCCGCTTTATCTCCAGATTGGGAGAGAAGGCACTGCCACTGTATCGCCTCTGGCACACCGATCACTTTGAGTGGACGGATGCGTCAATAGCCGGACTGGAAGAAATAAAAACCCTTCTTGCGAGCAACCCAATCCTGGCCGCGCCGCATGTCGGCGAACCCACGTTATTATACATATCGGCAACACACCAGGTGGTGAGCGGCGTGCTCGTCGTTGAGCGAGCGTAGGACGAACACAAATCCCCACTTCAGAAGCCGGTATACTATGTATCCACTGTCCTCACACCATGCAAATCCCGGTACCCTCATTACCAAAAGATACCATACACGGTCTTCATGGCATCCCGGAAGCTACAACACTACTTCCAAGAATATTCTATCATAGTAGCTTCCGAAGTACCACTCAACGACATAATAAACAACCGTGATGCTACGGGCTGGATAGCCAAATGGGCCATTGAGCTCCTTCCATTCGACATAACATACAAGCCGCGTCGAGCCATCAAATCCCAAGTACTGGCGGACTTCGTCGCCGAATGGACAGAGGCCGAACTCCCTAAAGAGTACGGCACATATTCCAACTGGGTTATGTATTTTGATGGTTCCAAAATGCTGGCAGGATTAGGAGCGGGCGTCGTCTTAACGTCCCCCACTGGAGACGTAGTCTAGTTAATGCTCCAAATATTATACACAGACTCCAATAACGCAGCCGAATATGAGGCCTTATTACACGGTCTCCGGATGGCTGTCTCCATGGGCATATGACGCCTGAAAGTGCGCCGGGACTCAAACCTCACAATATCTCAGATAAATGGGGATTTTGATGCCAAAGATCCGAAGATGGCGGCTTACCGCAACGCCGTCCTAAAAATGTCGGCTCGGTTCGAGGGGCTCGAGTTTCATCACGTGGCCCGAGAAAGTAATCAAGCGGTGGACGTCCTTGCTCGCATCGGCGCTAAGCGCGACCCCGTCCCACCTAACATTTTTCTGGAAAGGCTTTTCAAGCCATCAGTGGTATGGCAAGGGGAGAGCGGAAATACCAGTCCGGATCCAAACACAACCCCAGATTCCGAACACAACAATTTCATCGGGGGCTCAGCCACCGAAATAACACTGTCGGCCCATCTCATCATGGCGGTTATTGCCCCATGGACTGAACCCTTCTTGGCCTACCTTAATAGGAAAGAACTGCCGGAGGATCAGAATGAGGCTCACCGCATTGTTCGGCGCTCGAAGGCCTACAAGGTTCACGAAGGAGAGCTCTACAAGAAAAGCGCTACCGGAGTTCTTCAAAGATGTATCTCCCAAGAAGAGGGGCGACAACTCTTGGCTGAAATTCACGCTAGACTCGGCGGTCACCACGCCGCAGCTCGGGCCCTTGTTAGCAAGGCCTTCCATACAGGTTTTTACTGGCCGACGACCCGAGCAGATGCACAGGACCTTGTCCAACGTTGCGTCGGATGCCAACTATTCACCAACCAAAGCCATATGCCCCCCACCGCTCTACAAACAATCCCCATCACTTGGCCTTTTGCGGTCTAGGGACTCGATATGGTCGGACCCCTTAAAGGGGAAGCCATAAGAGAAAGTATTTGCTGGTCATGGTGGATAAATTCACTAAGTGGATAGAGGCCAAACCAGTTAAAATGGCCAAGGCGGGGCCAGTGATAGAATTCATATCCGTGTGGTGCACCATTATGGTGCTCCACACAGCATCATCACCGATAACGGCTCCAATTTCATAGCCGATGAGGTGAAAACTTGGTGTGCTAATCTGGGCATTAAGCTCGATTACGCCTCTGTCTATCACCCCCAAACAAACGGTCAAGTCGAACGGGCCAATGGTCTTGTTATGAGTGGCATCAAACCCAGACTACTGCGGTCTTTGAGAGAATCAGACAAGCACTGGGTTGAGTGTAACATCCCAAATTTTCAATTTGGAATGTTATACATTAGGTCATCATGCATATCATATTTTATTTTGCTTTTGGTTTTGATCCTAGAAAATCCTAAGCAACTCAAGGACCCACGGAGAGAGTTGGGGAATTCGTTATTTACATATTTGAGTTTTCTCAAATTATGTAAACACGATCGTTTGATTTTATTTATTTTATCATCAATTATTTCTATTACAAAAATATGAGAGAGGGAATAAAATGACTTTCCCAAAATATAGAAATATTGAGGATTTAATAAAAAAAATCAAATAAGTTTTATTTCGGAGTTTCTCGGTATTTTTATTTGAATTTAGGAAAAATGCGCGTTTTTCAAAGTTTTAGTTTGGGCCCAGATAAATGTTCACTTCATTGGGCTTGATTTTAGAAACCCGGCAAAATTTATTTCGTGATTTTTGGAGTCCGTTTAGTATTTCTTTTTATTTTTCTTCTGAGTGGATTTAAAAAAACGCGTAACCGACTCCGGGCCGTACCCGGCCAGGAAACCTCCGCCCGGGGCGCCTTTAAATAGCGCCCGAGGCCCGCCGAGAGAGCCAGCCCGCCCCGCCGCCCTAACCCTAGCCGCCGCCGCCCGCCGCCGCCATCGCCGGAGCCGCGCGCCTTTCGAGGTTCGCCGCCGCCTCGTTTTCCGTGCTGTTTTAGAAAAAAAAATCTGTTCGTCGTTTTTCTTTTTCGTCGGAATTTTCGCGGTTATTTTCGGATCGCGATTTCTGATCCGATTTTCGTTTTAGTATAACTTTTCGCTCGTTTATCGGAATCAGGCGATTCAAGCGCCTGGAGTTTCGTCTCGAAACCCTCTTTCCGAATAATCAACTTAAACATGTTTTTGCTACTGTAAAATTTGACTTAGATCCAGATTACTAGAACGAAGTTGTTTTCTTTCGCCGTTTGACTTCTTTTGTTTCGTTCGATTTGATTCTTTTTGCCAACCAGGGTTCTTAAGTTGAACTTTCTGGTTAGATTTCTATTTTGAGTTTTACCCGTGCATTAGATGAGTACTTATTGTATGCTTGTTTGTTTGTCTGCGATAGAATACCCGGAGTGCGCCGCCTGTTACGTTGAATCTCTAGGTTTCGCGGATCATCAGCAAGGCAAGTAACACTTTGATCATACCTTTTTCTACAACCCAGTTTTATTGCATTAGGTAAATTTTCACACATTGCATGATTAGGATCTAATTAAATTGTGGGATGGGAAGTAGATGAGGTAGTACCTATTACCTGTTTATTATCAAACCTTTGGGAGTTACTTCTACGTTTGCTTATTATGCCATGCTATGCTAGTAGACGTGGATTGGGTGAGTGAAATCCATGACAGATGTGAGATTGATAATTAATGGTTTATCTAAGGTGGCAAGTTAAACACACATCTGGGTGGATTGAGGCACCTGGGGTTTCCAGGACTTTCCTGTTTTTCTTTTGGACCGCCACCCAGGCTCAAAGGGATCATGAGATTATTCATACTAGAAACTTCTGTGTGCAGCCACAAGCCATTATGGGCTCTGGCATAGTTGACTAACTTGTGCGAACTCTTATAGTGGTAGACTAGCAGATGTAGTGGGTGTAGGTGGTACGGTCTACCCGATCGTAAGGTGCTAGCACTTCTGAAAGACTATGTCTCGGTCATCCGTCTTCTCAAACACCCTGTAGTGCGAGAAACCAAACGGAGGCGATCGAGTCTTGTGGGGAAAAGTGCGCAAACCTCTGCAGAGTGTAATAAACTAATCATGGTTAGCCGTGTCCCCGGTTATGGACATCTTGAGTATCTAGTACTTGGATTTTCATGTGAATCTCAACATACTACTCTAAAGTTAATTTTCTTGGGTTTAATGATGTTACTTTAATTGGGATTGAGAATGCTGTCAACCATTCTCAATGTTTAACAACCACCATGATAGTAATTAAATTTATTCCTTTGAAGTAGGGAAAAATTGGCTTTACACAAAAACAGTAACCATAGAGCTTTCCACCAGCCAAATATGCATATAGTATAGCTGTTGCATTACATTATTCTCTCTTGTGTTACCTTGCCAGCATATTCCATGTGCTGACCCGTTTTCGGGCTGCAACGTTAATGTTGCAGACTTTTCAGTCGACGATTAAGGAGTTTTTAGGTCGTGGTTCTATACTCAGTGATGCCGTTGGAGTTGATGGACTCACTTACCTTCCAAGCCTTCCGCTGTTATCATCACTAGATGGCCTTAAGCCATATTTATTGTAATAAATTCTCTTTTGAGACACTCGATGTAATAAGTGTGTGATTGCTACTCTGCTATAAATCCTCCGAGTACTGTGTGGTGTCAGCATTACTGATCCAGGGATGACACCGGAGCACAAAGATCAGACTGTTTGAGGTCTGGTCACTACAGAGATGGTATCAGAGCACACGCTGACTGTAGGACACGACCACTAAGCTAAAGACCTAGATCACTACCCACTCTCTTCTCTTCTGACTTCTCATCTTTTCTACTCTTTAGGATGGCGGATGCAAGGAACAAGTTCACCCAACCGGATGAAGATACACCCTTTGGACGCCACTTGAAGGAAGTCACTAGATACCTGAACATAGGAGTACCAAGCTTCATGGGAACCTACAACGCCACTTTACCTGAAGAAGAGCACTGGATGATTCAAGTTCAAGTTCCAAGAAGGACGTTCATGCCAGTCACTGAGCCCATAGAGTTTTCTTTTGATGCACCAACTTGGAGTCTAGGAAAGAGTATGGCAGCTCACATCGCCATGGGACGCATTGGAGAAGTCTACCGCAAGGATCTCAAGAATACTATCTACCAGATTTGTGGGCGCCGAGATGAACATTGGGAGATGATTAGCACCAGGAAGGATAGATCAATCGCAGCTTTTATCCAGGAGTTAAACCAGCACATTCGACGACAGGAGAATCAGATGTGCGCCGACATGATAGATCTGAAGAAGGCTAAGACTAGAATCAAGGAACTGGAGGAAGAACTCAAGGCTACACGTGAAGATTATGAAGAAGAAATCGAAGTATTGGTGGATAAGAATGCCGACCTAACTATGAAGATAGCGGTATTTATGGGAGGCCCTATGCCCATAGATGAAGATGAAGAACCCAAGGAGATTAGCCCGGAAGACTACATCATCATTGACGGCACCGACTCGGAACAAGATAGTAGCGATGATGACTATGTGGATGAAGCAGGAGCAGATATCATGGAGTCTACAACCGTAGAATATTTCTAGTAGACCACCTCATTAGTAGTAGTAGTCCACCATGTAAATATAGTAGTCCGAGCACTTTGCGATAGTTAGATCGATTGTATGCCTTTGTTTGATTGATTGAAGTGAATTGTGTGCTTTTGCCTCATGTGCATACAGGTTGTTTTCCCTTTAGACCCCCTCTATTCTTATATCTCATCTTTTCTAAACCCTCAGATGCCTCCGAGATGTGACCCCGGATTTGCCTTTCCGCCGGAGCTCGCGCAGTTGATCCAGCAGCAGAACACCCTGATGCAGTTGCTAGTACAGAATCAGAATCAGGGGAACAACAACAACAACCCACCACCACCACCACCACCACCTGTTGACCACTTAGCCCGTTTTCTTAGGCTAAATCCGCCGGTGTTTTCCAGTAGCACCGAGCCGATAGTAGCAGATGATTGGCTCCGCAAGATAGCTAGGGAGTTGACCACAGCAGGATGCACAGATGTGGAGAAGGTGAAGTTTGCCGCACATCAGTTAGAAGGACCCGCAGCATCTTGGTGGGAGAATTTCACAGCCACCTTCCCAATCGACACTGTCACATGGGACCAGTTTCAGCAGGCTTTTCGTACTGCCCATGTTTCAACAGGAGCAATGGCCATGAAGAAGCGTGAGTTTCGTAACTTGCGCCAAGGAGGACGGACAGTTGGCCAGTATGTGGAGGAGTTTAGTAAACTAGCACGTTATGCCCCAGACGACGTTGCTACGGATGCCGCTAAGCAGGAGAAATTCCTGGAAGGACTGAATGATGAGTTGAGTATGCAGTTGATGGTAGCCACCTTCAACAACTACCAGGAGTTGGTAGACCGTGCTCTTATGATTGAAGGGAAGCAGCAGCAAATTGAGAACCGCAAGAGGATGTATGGACAAGGAAAGTATAATTCAGGAGCTCAGCAGAAGCCACGTTTTACCCCTAGACCGGGAGGACATTTTCAGCATACCCATGGAGTAGGTAGCTCGCACAATCACAATGGCACCAAGAATGGTAATGGGAATGGAGGAAGCAATGGACAGAACCGCAGCACCCCATCAACCCCAGCCAAGAAGGACTTGAGCCACGTCACTTGCTATAAGTGTTCGAAGCCAGGGCATTATGCAAATGACTGTCCTAAAGGACAAAATGGCAATGGAAGTTCTGGGAAGAAGCCGAACCCTTTCAACAGGGGACAGGTGAACCACGTTAATGTGGAGGAGGTTGAAGCTCAGCCCGATGCAGTAATAGGTAAGTTTTTGGTTAAGTCATTTACTGCACTCGTCCTTTTTGATACTGGTGCATCGCATTCATACATATCAAGGGGAATTGTGGACAAGTATAACATACCAACCCAAGCCCTTAGGTCACCCATGTTAGTAACCTCGCCAGGAGCAGAGTATGTAGCAAGTCTATGGTGTGATCGGTTACCAGTAAGGATTGGTAACTATGTTTTTCCCTCAGACCTAATAGTATTGGAATCTCAAGGATTGGATGTGATATTAGGCATGGATTGGTTATCAAAGTATAAAGGGAATATTGAGTGTGCTAGTAAGTCAATTTTGCTTACCACACCAGAAGGGAGAAGGATCAAGTATGTATCCCGGCATGCGCCAAACAGGACACAAGTAAATTCCTTATCAGGAGTTGTGCAGGAGGAAATACCAGTGGTAAAGGATTTTCCGGATGTATTTCCCGAAGAGTTGCCAGGCATGCCACCGGATAGAGACATTGAGTTTTTGATTGAGCTATTTCCAGGCACTGGGCTAATATCGAAGAGACCATATAGGATGCCAGCAAAGGATTTGGTGGAAATTAAGAAGCAGGTTAAGGAGTTACTGGATAAGGGATATATTCGCCAAGTTCTTCGCCTTGGGGATCACCAGTACTTCTAGTAGAGAAGAAGGATGGATCGTTAAGGATGGTTGTTGATTATCGAGGATTGAATGAAGTAACAATCAAGAACAAGTACCCGCTACCAATGATCAATGATCTGTTTGATCGATTGCAAGGAGCCAAAGTGTTTTCCAAGATCGATTTGCGATCAGGATACCACCAGTTGAAGATTCGAGAACAGGATATTCCGAAGACAGCTTTTACCACCAGATATGGACTGTATGAGTATACCGTTATGCCATTTGGACTGACTAATGCGCCTGCCTATTTTATGAACATGATGAACAAAGTGTTTATGGAGTTTTTGGATAAGTTCGTCATAGTGTTCATTGATGATATACTGGTTTATTCAAAGAATGAAGAGGAACATAAGGAACATTTGCGTTTGGTACTTGGAAAGCTCAGAGAACATCAGTTATATGCCAAGTTCAGCAAATGTCAGTTTTGGTTGAAGGAAGTAGGATTCCTCGGACACGTTATATCTGGAGAAGGTATAGCAGTAGATCCCGCTAAAGTCAAAACCGTGACCAAGTGGGAAGCACCAACAACAGTTGGAGAGATTCGGAGTTTTCTTGGACTCGCAGGATACTACCGGAGATTTACTGAGAATTTCTCAAAGATTGCAAAGCCTATGACGGAGTTGCTGAAGAAGGATACTAAGTTCAAATGGACTGAGGAGTGTGAGGCTAGTTTCCAGGAGTTGAAGAAACGCTTGGTTACCTCACCAGTGTTGATTTTGCCAGATCAAACCAAGGATTATGAGGTGTATTGCGACGCTTCACGTCGAGGACTTGGAGCAGTGCTTATGCAGGAAGGGAGAGTTGTTTCATATTCTTCAAGACAACTGAAGCCTCACGAATTAAATTATGCTACGCATGATTTGGAATTAGCAGCCATAGTGCCTGCATTGAAGACATGGAGACATTTCCTCATCGGAAATCATTGTGAGGTGTACACGGATCACAAGAGTTTGAAGTACATTTTCACGCAGAAGGAGTTGAACCTCAGACAAAGGAGATGGTTGGAGC
Organism: Triticum aestivum; assembly: GCF_018294505.1. NCBI lineage: Eukaryota > Viridiplantae > Streptophyta > Magnoliopsida > Poales > Poaceae > Triticum > Triticum aestivum. The sequence continues at coordinate 391,136,348 of NC_057812.1, read as the reverse complement.
TTATCAAAGATTATGATATGAAATTGCATTACCATCCCGGAAGGCTAATGTAGTAGCTGATGCATTAAGCCGCAAGAGCCATGTCAATAGGTTAATGACGGGAGAAATACCCAAGGAGTTAGCAGAAAATCTTCGTGAGCTATGTTTAGAAATAGTTCTGAGAGGCTATGTGGCAGCATTGGAAATTCAGTCAACTTTCATGGACAGAATCAGAGAAGCTCAGAAAACTGACAAAGAGATTGCCGCTATAAAGGGGAAACTGAGCAAAGGAAAAGCTCAAGGATTTTGTGAGGATGAGCACGACACCCTATGGTTTGAAGACCGTGTTTATCTACCCAACAACCCAGAGATCAGGAAGTTGATTTTGCAAGAGGCACATGATTCACCGTGTTCGATTCACCCAAGAAATACCAAGATGTATTTGGATTTGAAGGATATTTTCTGGTGGACCGGAATGAAAAAGGATATTGCAGAGTATGTAGCAGTTTGTGACGTATGTCAGAGAGTAAAGGCAGAGCATCAGAAGCCAGCAGGATTGTTGCAACCATTGCCGATACCCGAATGGAAGTGGGATAAGCTAGGCATGGATTTTATCACGGGATTGCCCAGGACTCGTTCAGGCTATGACTCGATTTGGGTTGTAGTTGATTGATTGACGAAAGTAGCACATTTCATCCCAGTAAAGACCACTTACACCAGTGCTAAGTTGGCAAAGATATACATGACCAGGATCGTATGTTTGCATGGAGTTCCGAGGAGCATCGTATCAGATAGAGGAACCCAGTTTACCTCAAAGTTCTGGAAGCAGTTGCATGAGACTTTGGGTACTAGGCTAGAATTTAGTACAGCTTTTCATCCGCAGACAGATGGACAGACCGAGAGAGTCAATCAGATTTTGGAGGATATGCTGAGAGCTTGTGCGCTAGATTATGGATCTAGTTGGGACGATAATTTGCCATATGCAGAGTTCTCTTACAATAATAGCTATCAGACCAGTTTGAAGATGGCCCCTTTCAAAGCTTTGTATGGAAGGAGGTGCAGGACACCGTTGTCATGGGACGAAGTTGGAGACCACCAGTTGTTTGGACCGGATCTGATTAAGGAATCTGAACAGAAGGTGAAGTTGATTCGCGATAGGCTCAAGGTAGCCCAGTCCAGACAGAAGAGCTACGCAGATTCTAAACGCAAGGAGACAGTTTACGAAGTCAGAGACAGAGCTTATCTTAGAGTATCCCCACTTCGAGGGATTAAGCGCTTTGGAGTTAAGGGGAAGTTAGCGCCACGATTTGTAGGACCATATCGAGTTTTGGAGCGTATGGGAGAAGTGGCTTACAAGTTGGAATTGCCAGAAGGATTGGCAGGAGTGCATGATGTGTTTCACGTTTCTCAGTTGAAGAAGTGTCACGCGGAGATGGCTGACATACCTTGAGAGACACAGTGCCATTAGAAGCAATTCAGTTGGATAACAACTTGACCTATGAGGAGAAACCAGTCAAGATCCTCGAGTTTGCCAGTCGAGTTACTCGCAGCAAGGTTATCAAGTTTTGCAAAGTTCAGTGGAGCCACCACATGGAGGATGAAGCCACCTAGGAGCGAGAGGAAGATTTGCTCAAAGCCACCCTCACCTATTTTCTAGCCAACCCGAATCTCGAGGGCAAGATTCATCTTAAGGGGGGTAGGTTTGTAACATCCCAAATTTTCAATTTGGAATGTTATACATTAGGTCATCATGCATATCATATTTTATTTTGCTTTTGGTTTTGACCCTAGAAAATCCTAAGCAACTCAAGGACCCACGGAGAGAGTTGGGGATTTCGTTATTTACATATTTGAGTTTTCTCAAATTATGTAAACAGGATCGTTTGATTTTATTTATTTTATCATCAATTATTTCTATTACAAAAATATGAGAGAGGGAATAAAATGACTTTCCCAAAATATAGAAATATTGAGGATTTAATAAAAAAATCAAATAAGTTTTATTTCAGAGTTTTTCGGTATTTTTATTTGAATTTAGGAAAAATGCGCGTTTTTCAAAGTTGTAGTTTGGGCCCAGATAAATGTTCACTTTATCGGGCTTGATTTTAGAAACCCGGCAAAATTTATTTCGTGATTTTTGGAGTCCGTTTAGTATTTCTTTTTATTTTTCTTCCGAGCGGATTTTAAAAAAAACGCGTAACCGACTCCGAGCCGTACCCGGCCAGGAAACCTCCGCCCGGGGCGCCTTTAAATAGCGCCCGAGGCCCGCCGAGAGAGCCAGCCCGCCTCGCCGCCCTAACCCTAGCCGCCGCCGCCGCCGCCCGCCGCCGCCGTTGCCGAAGCCGCGCGCCTTTCGAGGTTCGCCGCCGCCTCATTTTCCGTGCTGTTTTAAAAAAAATCTGTTCGTCGTTTTTCTTTTTCGTCGGATTTTTCGCGGTTATTTTCGGATCGCGATTTCTGATCCGATTTTCGTTTTAGTATAACTTTTCGCTCGTTTATCGGAATCAGGCGATTCAAGCGCCTGGAGTTTCGTCTCGAAACCCTCTTTCCGAATAATCAACTTAAACATGTTTTTGCTACTGTAAAATTTGACTCAGATCCAGATTACTAGAACGGAGTTGTTTTCTTTCGCCGTTTGACTTCTTTTGTTTCGTTCGATTTGATTCTTTTTGCCAACCAGGGTTCTTAAGTTGAACTTTCTGGTTAGATTTCTATTTTGAGTTTTACCTGTGCATTAGATGAGTACTTATTGTATGCTTTTTTGTTTGTCTGTGATAGAATACCCGGAGTGCGCCGCATGTTATGTTGAATCTCTAGGTTTCGCGGATCATCAGCAAGGCAAGTAACACTTTGATCATACCTTTTTCTACAACCAAGTTTTATTGCAATAGGTCAATTTTCACACATTGCATGATTAGGATCTAATTAAATTGTGGGATGATGAGGTAGTACCTATTACCTGTTTATTATCAAACCTTTGGGAGTTACTTCTACGTTTGCTTATTATGCCATGCTATGCTAGTAGACATGGATTGGGTGAGTGAAATCCATGACAGATGTGAGATTGATAATTAATGGTTTATCTAAGGTGGCAACTTAAACACACATCTGGGTGGATTGAGGCACCTGGGGTTTCCAGGACTTGCCTGTTTTTCTTTTGGACCGCCACCCAGGCTCAAAGGGATCATGAGATTATTCATACTAGAAACTTCCGTGTGCAGCCACAAGCCATTATGGGCTCTGGCATAGTTGACTAACTTGTGCGAACTCTTATAGTGGTAGACTAGCAGATGTAGGGGATGTAGGTGGTACGGTCTACCCGATCGTAAGGTGCTAGCGCTTCTGAAAGACTATGTCTCGGTCATCCGTCTTCTCAAACACCCTGTAGTGCGAGAAACCAAACGGAGGCGATCGAGTCTTGTGGGGAAAAGTGCGCAAACCTCTGCAGAGTGTAATAAACTAATCATGGTTAGTCGTGTCCCCGGTTATGGACATCTTGAGTATCTAGTACTTGGATTTTCATGTGAATCTCAACATGTTACTCTAAAGTTAATTTTGTTGGGTTTAATGATGTTACTTTAATTAGGATTGAGAATGCTGTCAACCATTCTCAATGTTTAACAACCACCATGACAGTAATTAAATTTATTCCTTTGAAGTAGGGAAAAATTGGCTTTACGCAAAAACAGTAACCATAGAGCTTTCCACCAGCCAAATATGCATATAGTATAGCTGTTGCATTACATTATTCTCTCTTGTGTTACCTTGCCAGCATATTCCATGTGCTGACCCGTTTTCGGGCTGCAATGTTAATGTTGCAGACTTTTCAGACGACGATTAAGGAGTTTTTAGGTCGTGGTTCTATACTCAGTGATGCCGTTGGAGTTGATGGACTCACTTACCTTCCAAGCCTTCCGCTGTTATCGTCACTAGATGGCCTTAAGCCATATTTATTGTAATAAGTTCTCTTTTGAGACACTCGATGTAATAAGTGTGTGATTGCTACTCTGCTATAAATCCTCCGAGTACTGTGTGGTGTCAGCATTACTGATCCAGGGATGACACCGGAGCACAGAGATCAGACTGTTTGAGGTCTGGTCGCTACATTGAGGAGCTTGACTCTGTACTCTGGGGGCTGCGGACCACGCACAACCGTACTACTGGATATACACCATTCTTCATGGTGTACATCGCAGAGGCTGTGTTACCCTGCGATATTATCCATGACTCACTTCGAGTGCGCCTGTACGAAGAAAGAGAGGCTGACCTTGATCGGCAGGACAACCTAGATGCCCTGGAGGAGGACCGTGATGTTGCAAGGCCCGTTCCGCATTTTATCAACAACAGGCCCGGCGATATCAAAGCAGAGAAGTACGGGCCAAGACTTATAATGTTGGCGAACTCGTTCTACGCTTGCCGGAGAAGAAAAAGGACAAACTTAAGCCCAAGTGGGAGGGTCCCTTCATCATTGACGAAGTTCTCACAGGAGGATCGTACCGCCTGCGGGCTGCATCAGACAATCGCCTAGAGCCGAACCCTTGGAACGCGACCAGACTCCGAAGATTCTATGCCTAGCGCTGAACTATTCGTTCATCTCCTTCTTCCTATTGTTTCCTTTACTTTTTGTTCCCTCTTAGTTCTTCTTTTTCTTTTTTCTAGGCCTTAGAGCTTTTGCACGGCTAAACCGTGCACCTGTGACGTACACACCCTCGAACATGTACGTCCATCATACCTGGGGGCTTCCCGGACAGAAGCTTATTCTTATTTCCCGAGCATCAGGCTCATCACATATGCGTTTTCCCATATAACCTTTTATTCACCATTATATGCATCAATGTGACTTAACTTTTGGTCAAGCTGGGTTGCCTGGCTCCTGTGCTTATGCCCTACGTTCCCGTTAGTTCGGCTAGGGCATAAAGGGAGCACCTCTGCGATTGTTACTGCCGGGTCATTCGAATGTGCACCTCAGACTGGGTGAAGCCGAAAGCTAGCGTTCTTAAGGGAATAATCGGTCGGTGGATTAAAGATGTTTTTGCATTCACCTCATAGGGAACCCCCGGATGTTACGTATACTGTGATTTTTTCCAACCACAGTTCGGGCATGCATTTTAACGCATGCACACCCAGGGACAGGAACCCTTAACGGAACTATTCTCTCTGGAAGATGTTTCTCACAATCATAATGTAATATAACATAACTAGCCGGATACAACTTGTGTGTTCAAGCAACTATGACCCCTATGCCTGGTTTCCACGCATACCCCGGTCTATTTTACCGCTCAGGTATTCGGAAACACTCCGCACCTTCGGGTCCAGAGGTCGAAGTGAAAAGGTCTGCCATGAAAATTGTTTTTACAATCCAGCTAGAGCTACATATATCAAGGAAAGTACATAGTCACTTGGACTCAAAAATTTCCTCCTCTATACCGTCCAGCAGGCTGTCTAACTTACAATCCTACTGGGAATACCTAGCAGCTACTTCTACTTGGTCATATACCAAACTAACAGGAACTTCATTTCCATCCGACCCTAGAGGTCCGACCCGAGCCATATGATTCGGATCAAGCTTGGTATATTGTGTTTTCACCATGGCCCAAGCCTCTCGTCACCTTCCCGGCAGGCCGATATGTTCCACAATCTAAAGCGCTGTCGCGCTCCCTTGAATAGCTGTATAAGCTCCTCCATCTTTCCCAGAGGGGAGAGGTAGATGGCCATAAGGCCTTGGCCACACTTCGCATCGCCTGCCGAGCCTGCTCGTGCACTTGCGACAGCTCTTGTAGCAGATCGCTCGAGGATCCGGACATCTCCTCTTCGGGACGACTGGTCAGTACACCTGCAAACATCACTCTATCAGTCCCCTCTATATCTGAATTATTCGGAGGCAAGTTTGACCACATACTGAATATGCTGCCTTGCAACCTTTTATTCTTCTTTACGGAGTCTACGAGCTGGGCCCGTACATCTTTTAGTTCCTCGCCCAGTTGGGTATTGGAATCCTAGAGCTTGTTTTTCTCCATCACGACTTTTGTTAGCACACGCTCGCCCGCGGCTAGCAGTTTCTTGGCTTCTTGTTCTCCGCCTTGAGCAGCATTCGGTTGCTCTTACAGTTGATCTAATGATCCTATTAAGAGGTGAGCAACTGTGTTAGCATTATCGGTATACCATTATGTTTTGTCGCTGGAGGGGAACATTACCAGGAGACGCCTTTTGGATTTTTCCAGTGCGGTATTGGCAGCAGTTAGTTGGGTCCAATACTTTTCTAGTCCCTGAGATAGCAGGCTGTTCTTCTCTGTAAGCACCTGGTTATACAATGATTCTTAAATCAATTGTATCAACTGCTTTAAGTCTCAGGGGCTAGTGGTGTATGATTATTAAGTCAACACTTACCTGCATATCTTTCAGATGCTGGTCCGTGGCTCTGGCAAGACCATCCCGAGCAGCTCAGATGTACGCATCGGCCGAGCTGAAGGCATCAAAAGCCTCCTTTGAAAAGCCAGGGTCATGAAGCGCGGCTCTCCGACGGCGATGATTCATGGTGCTCTCCACCTTAGAGTTCATGACGGACATATCGTCTGAACCCTCTATGGAAGGACAGTTCGGTGCCACTCCCGTGTCAGCCCCCGTCCTCAGGGCAGGGTCCGGAACCTGGCTAGTGGATGTGCGTCCAGCCGGATCCCCGGACACAGTCCGGCGGATACTTTTCCTGAAATAATGCGGCAAGTGGTGTCATGATTTGATGTGGCGATCAGAGGAGATATTCCTCAAAGGAAAGCTTTACCTCTTTGACAAGGGTTCTGCTGTATTATCATTTGCCTTCCTCTTCGAAGATATGCTCAGCGCGAGCACCGCTCTCCTCGGAGACGCTTCTGGCACACGTTGCAATGTCGAGCACCTCCCCTCAATTTTGGAGTGGTTGGACCCCCCGCGCTATGGAGATCGCCATTACCTCGATTATTGACAATCCGGATTGGGCGAGCATCTTAATCTTGCCCAACAGCTGACTGACCTCTATGCTATCCTCTTCCTTGAGGCTCCGAGGATGCCAGCTATGGCGTTTCTTCAACGGAGCGCTTGAAAATTCGGGGAGGCCCATGCGGACTGGGTCGGGAAGAGCGACGTAGTCAATATAGAACCATTTGGAAGGCCACTCTTCGGAAGCCTTCTTCGGTGTGCCGGACAGGTATCCAGTTTCGGCGATACGCCACACTTCGGCTCCCCCACTTCGAATATTGACCCTCCTTGATTACGAGGGATGAGGCAGAATAGTCTTCTCCATAAATCAAAATGGGCCTCACAGCCCAGGAATAGCTCGCATAGAGCAACATAACCCACAATATGCAGGATGGAGGCGGGAGTGAGACTGTGCAGTTGGAGGCCATAATACTCCAGCAGTCCTCGGAGGAAGGGATGGATTGGAAATCTGACACCTCTTAACAAGAAGGGAATGAAGCATACTCATTCCCCCTTGGACGGATTGGGGAAGTTCTCCGACTGAACCCCGCCATTGAAGGATGTCAGCCCTGCTCGTACAGGGACTAAATCCACGGGAGGAAGAAAGCCCTGTTTTTGTAGCTTCACTAGCTGACTATGAGATACGGAACATCTCTCCCAATCACCCTTTTCGGAGCTGTGGTGACGAGAGGAAGAGCTGGGAGCGCTAGCCATGTTGGGGTGGTTCTGGTCCGCAAGCTCTGAGGATTTTTTCCGTGAGGTTTGGAGTGGATCTGAGATCTATTCTCTTTAAATAGGCACCTTTCTGCTACGATTAGGGTGGTATGTGCAAAAATACCCCCGACCTCTTCTATTCACTCTACATGTGGAAGCTAAAGTCGGGAAGGCACAGAAGCCGAGGGGTACGACATTAAATGGAAAGCCGAATACATCGCTTTAAAGACATTGGAGGAGGAATTGCCTTGCAATGCCGAAAACTATCTGCATGCCGGACACCTCGTCATTGAAGTTTGGTTCGAGGGCTACTAAGGGAGTCCTAGACTAAGAGGTCCTCGGGCGTCCGACCTATTGGACATGGGCCGGACTAATGGGCTGTGAAGATACGAAGATCGAAGACTCTACCCGTGTCCGGATGGGACTCTCCTTGTTGTGGAAGGCAAGCTTGGCGACCAAATATGAAGATTCCATTCTCTGTAACCAAACCTATGTAACCCTAGATCCCTCTGGTGTCTATATAAACCGGAGGGCTAGGTCCGTAGACACATCTCCTCATAAGCATAGTCAGACAGGCTAGACTTTTAGGGTTTAGCCATTATGATCTCGTGGTAGATCAACTCTCGCAATACTCATATTCATTAAGATCAATCAAGCAGGAAGTAGGGTATTACCTCCATATAAAGGGCTCGAACCTGGGTAAACATTGTGTCCCCCATCTCCTGTTACCATCAACCTTAGACGCACAGTTCAGGACCCCCTACCCGAGATCCGCCGGTTTTGACACCGACAGCGGCCTCGACATGGTCATGGGCGGCCTCCATCAGAGCTAAGGCCGCCGCTGCGGAACAGACAGCTGATATGCCGCTCTCGCCAGTTGTTATCCCTAAGGCAGATGTTGCTGCCGCCACCTAAGAAGCAACAGCGGCCGTTTGGGCTGCCTTTGCCGCCCGGTCGTAGATTGCGGTCGCGCTCATGCACCTTGTTAGCACGCGGATGGCGGCTACGGCCGCGCTCTCGCCGGAGTGGGCCACCAAAGTTGCCCTCGCGACGTGGGTCCATGTGCCCATCTTTCATCGGCGATGATTGAACAGTGAAATGATATTTGGGGAGCGAGCTAGTGTGCTTGAGACGCCGGCTGTGGACTGTAGCCGACGCATCTTCTCGCGTAAGCCATAGGCGTACTATACACCGACTGTGCTCCAGGATATTTTGTGCTGCATCTCACACGGTTGCTAATAATAAACTGTGTGTGATCTACTTGATTTTTCATCTTGATTTGAATTACATAATGGGGTCACAGCGGCAATGGACGGTGTTTGAATTGCTAGACCTTTTATTTGGAATGAACATGCAACTATATGTGTGTCGTAAAAGAATTGGAATTATTTAGGGTTTGTTTGAACATTTTATACATTAAATTGGTTTTCTAGCCATTTCAGGTGCACAATTCAAAATTGAACTACATGCACATGCTCCAATGCATATAAATTGGTTGAAAAATCAAATATGTGCCCTTGGGTGCATGCTTAGGTACCATGCAAGAAATGGGAATTAATTTCAAACAGCGGGGCATCGTTGATTGCCGGCAAAACATTGAGATGCCTGGTTTTTAAATTCTAGTAAATCCAAAACTCGTCTGAAATTCATGAAACTTGGCATGCTATCATGGAGCGGCATCAACATGCCGTAGTAAAAAAATTGTCCCATTTGGGGCAGGTTAGGGTATATGCTTCTCACAAACCGGAGCTTCTCACAACAAGCATGATGGTTTTCGGTAGGGAATGCCCACCTTTAGGGACGAAATGATATCCATTGCATATTATTGCTTTCAAAAAATTTGTCGTGTCAACATAGAACAACAGGAGTGTTGTGTGAATTTTAGTGATTTTTTGGGGTTCGTTTAGACATTTTTATGCATTAACTGAGTTTTCAATGCATTTATGTGCATAATTCAAATTTGAACTACATGCACATGCTCCAGTCCATATAAATTGGTTGAAAAATCAAATCTTTGTCCTTGGGTGCATGCTTAGGTCCCATGCAAGAAATGGGAATGAATTTCAAACACCAGGGCACCGTTGATTTCCGGCAAAACATTGAGATGCCTGGTTTTTGAATTCTAGTAAATCCAAAACTCATATAAAATTCATGAAACGTGAAATGCAATCATGGAGCGGCATCAACATGCCGTGGTAAAAATTTTGTCCCATTTGGGGCAGGTTTGGGTATATGCTTCTAACAAACCGGAGCTTCTGACAACAAGCATGATGGTTTTTGGTAGGGAACGTCCCACCTTTGGGGACGAAACGATATCCATTGCCTCTTATTACTTTCAATTTTTTTCACGTGTCAACATAGAACAACAGAAGTGTTGTGTGAATTTTTGTGAATTTTCAGGGTTCGTTTGGACAGTTTTATGCATTAACTGAGTTTTCAATGCATTTATGTGCATAATTCAAATTTGAACTACATGCACATGCTCCAGTGCATATAAATTGGTTGAAAATCGAATATGCGTCCTTGGGTGCATGCTTAGGTCCCATGCAAGAAATGGGAATGAATTCCAAACACCAGGGCACCGCTGATTGCCGGCAAAACATTGAGATGCCTTTAAATTCTAGTGAATCCAAAACCCGTCTGAAATTCATGAAACTTGGCATGCTATTATGGAGCGGCATCAACATGTCGTGGTAAAAAATTTGTCCCATTTGGCGCAGGTGTGGGTATATGCTTCTCAGAAACCGAAGCTTATCACAACAAGCATGATGATTTTCGGTAGGGAACGTCCCACCTTTGGGGACGAAACGATATCCATTGCCTCTTATTACTTTCAATTTTTTTCACGTGTCAACATAGAACAACAGAAGTGTTGTGTGAATTTTTGTGAATTTTGAGGGTTCATTTGGACATTTTTATGCATTAACTGAGTTTTCAATGCATTTATGTGCATAATTCAAATTTGAACTACATGCACATGCTCCAGTGCATATAAATTGGTTGAAAAATAAAATATGTGTCCTTGGGTGCATGCTTAGGTCCCATGCAAGAAATGGGAATGAATTTGAAACACCATGGCATCGTTGATTGCCCGCAAAACATTGAGATGCCTGGTTTTTAAATTCTAGTAAATCCAAAACCCGTCTGAAATTCATGAAACTTGGCATGAAATCATGGAGCGGCATCAACATGCCGTGGTAAATTTTTTGTCCCATTTGGGGCAAGTTTGGGTATATGCTTCTCACAAACCGGAGCTTCTCACAACAAGCATGATGGTTTTCGGTAGGGAACGTCCCACCTTTGGGGATGAAATGATATCCATTGCCTCTTATTGCTTTCAAATTTTTTCTCATGTCAACGTAGAACAACAGGAGTGTTGTGTGAATTTTTGTGACTTTTCGGGGTTCGTTTGTACATTTTTATGCATTAACTGAGTTTTCAATGCATTTATGTGCATAATTCAAATTTGAACTACATGCACATGCTCCAGCGCATATAAATTGGTTGAAAAGTCAAATCTGTGTCCTTGGGTGCATGCTTAGGTCCCATGCAAGAAATGGGAATGAATTTCAAACACCAGGGCACCGTTGATTGCCGACAAAAAATTGAGATGCCTGGTTTTTAAATTCTAGTAAATCCAAAACCCGTGTGAAATTCATGAAACTTGGCATGCTATCATGGAGCGGCATCAACATGTCGTGGTAAAAATTTTGTCCCATTTGGGGCAGGTTTGGGTATATGCCTCTCACAAACCGGAGCTTTTGAGAACAAGCATGATGGTTTTCGGTAGGGAACATCCCACCTTTGGGGACGAAACTATAGCCATTGCCTGTTATTGCTTTCAATTTTTTTCTTGTGTCAACATAGAACAACAGGAGTGTTGTGTGAATTTTTGTGATTTCTTGGGGTTCATTTGGACATTTTTAGGCATTAATTGAGTTTTCTATGCATTTATGTGCATAATTCAAATTTGAACTACATGCACATGCTCCAGTGCATATAAATTGGTTGAAAAATCAAATTTGTGTCCTTGGGTGCATGCTTAGGTCCCATGCAAGAAATGGGAATGAATTTCAAACACCAGGGCACCGTTGATTGTCGGCAAAACATCGAGATGCCTGGTTTTTAAATTCTAGTAAATCCAAAACTCGTCTGAAATTCATGAAACTTGGCATGCTATCATGGAATGCCACCTGACATGCTGTGGTATTTTTCGTGTCCATTTTGAGAGAAGGCACACTCGAATAATGACAGCCAAAAAAGGCATTTTGAAAAACAGCTGCCACTTTAATATCTCAAACGTTTGTATAATTCAAACCGTCTACATTCTGTTAACCATTCACGTGACGCCACGTGTCTTGGTTTTAAAGGCTGTAGGAGGTGTCGTGCGGACAGCTGCTTGACCCTGACTGAATGGGAGGCGTGCGACCGCCGTCCAGTGCGCAGGCTGATTGAGAGGTGTGCAAGCTGTCCTCGAATGCGCAGGCTCACCAGGAAGCGTGCGAGTTGTACGCTGCGCATGCTCACTCGGAAGCTGGCCCTTTGACTTCCATGGTTGCCCGCCTTGCTCGCATCTTCTCCATTAATGGCGCCCAAGCCACAATTTAATTTGATTTTTAAATATAAAACAATCATCACAAAAAATTAAGTTAGAACAACCATATGCAAACCGATAGCTTCCCTAGGAAGCCAAGTGAAAATGTGCCGAGCAGGATTTCTGCTGCTCTTGATCGCAAATGTTTTAGATAGAACACCCGTATGCAAAGTGAGAGCAGCACGGGATTTGTGCATCGCTTCAACGCAAATGGTTGTTTTGGATGACCCGTGTGCAACCACGTACAAACAATTTGGTAAGATTTGTCAATCCTTGTAACACTGCGATTTGTCAAAATATGGAGCTAGAAATCGCTAGCAGTATCTAATTTTTGCAACTAAAATTCAGGAATTAAGCATAGACTTCATTCATAGATTAAGCAGTCGTTCTTAAGTTATACAAACAGTTCAACTCGACAGCTGAACCAACCAAACTTTTCCCCAACTGTTGCTAACCACGTACTGAAATAGATAGTTCAACTATATATACTAGCTAATTCTAAGTACGTTGTACAGTTCCACCACATCTATAGTTAGATGAACTGAACAAAATAGCCCCTAAATACTACTACTACTACTGCGGAGGGGCTTTGTACTACATCCATCTCCTCTCCTCTGCCGAGCGCGCTCAGTAAGAGGCGGCGGAGGAGGAGCCTACCGACGAGTTGGGCAACCACAATACGGTGCATGCCGCTGTTGTAGCTTCAGCGACGCTCACCTCGAATGCCCTCTGCCGCTCCAGACGACCCCTCTCGAAGCGGTGGTTCTACTTGTGGATCTCCTGATTCCTCGCCTCTGAGGCGGCGTGTGCCGCGGCCACGGCGTGCGGTAAGGCTCTTTACATGCTCGACGAGGCGCTCCTCCTCCTCCCGCAGGAACTCGGTGTAGCACGCAAGGTCGCTGACGTACGTGCGGGCACCCACCTATGCCTCCCGCCTTCGGACGGTGGTGGCGGAGCGGGTGATGACCCCTGTGGTCGACGATGGGCTGGCGGCCACGACCACCACCTCCCGCCTTCGGGCCGCAGTGGCGGAGCGGGTGATGGCCACAGTGGCCGGCAATGGGGTGGCGGCCATGACGGCCACCTCCTGCCTTCGGGCCGCGACGGCGGAGCGTGCGATGGCCCTAGCTTTCAACGGTGGTGTGGAGGCAACGGCGGCCGCAACAGTTGCTGACGGCCACCGATGGCGGAGCGTGTGGTGGGTGTTCCGCGCACACCCAACAGGGACGCCACGCGCACTACACTAGGCCGGGGACTATGCCACCGCCGCGGTGTAGCCTCCTAGCTAGAGTTGTCCTCTGATGATGGCGGAGTGGCTGAGCGACGACAACGGACCGGTGCTATTGGCGATTGTGGTATAAGCAGACGAGATAAGCTACAGGGAGGGAGGGAAAAATGTGAAGCATGACTCGTCGGCCATGAGGATTTTTATAGCAGGCCAGTAAGCATTGGGATTTTGGTGGATTTCACCGAGTGGGGCGAGAAGCTTGCGCGGGAACCTGCGAGGTTGTGCAGGAATGGGCTCAATGACGATTCATTGGCGCCACCATTCGGCCAAAAGAACGCCCCTACGCGCTGCGCAAGCTTGCGCTGTAAGTCGTCTGCGGCAGAGGGGTGACAAGACGTGCGAGAGGAAGACGAAAGGCCATGTCCACATATGGTTAATAAAAAATGTTTGCGATTTAATTACCTACTGTACTACCGTCCTGGTTTACAAGTATGATTTAACTAATAAAATACGAATGCATGTCGCCAAAGATTATATAGTTGGATTTGTATTTGAACATAGTTTCCAATTATATAATTTTTAAAACATGCATTAACATTTTGTTGGTTAAAATTGAGGGCAAAGTATGGCATAGAATATAAAGGATACTATAGACTAGACGGTGGTGGTAGCACACGGGCGCTCTCTACGCAGCGACGCAACTGTCGGCCGGCTTGTAGGCGACCATTTCCTGCTTGTTGAACTACTCTATGTGTGTGGTTGCTTGCGGTTCAGGCGGCTGCGGCGCGCTCTGCTCGCGTCCCTCTCGGTGCTCTACCCTCGTCCCTCCATGCGCACTACCAGTGTTTGGGGCCGGCGCATGATCATGCATGTTCGTGTGCAAGCGGTTGCGCCGGGCGCGGCGCGATGATGCAGTTACCCACTGCAAAAAATGCCATGCGGACATGCCAAGAATCCACACCACCCGGCCCCCTTTTATTATTGTGGCCATATAGCTTCATCTCTCATCTCACACGACACAATAAGCACATCCCACGAGGACACATACAGAGAGGACATCCAGCGTTTCCAATGGCGCTCCCCGTGGCTCCAATGGCACTCCCAGCGGCCGGCGACGACAATGGCGGGCAGTTCACCACGCGTCACGTAGTGGACACCCACATGAGGGGGAAGGCCCTCTCGGTGGTGTACACGAACGATCCGGTCTCGGTGGAGAGCTCCATCCAAACTATGGAGCAGTTCATTGCCGAGGACAAGTACCGAGTGGTCGGCTTCGACCTCGAGTACACCATCGGTCGTGCCGGGCACGATCAGAACATTGTCGTCGCCCAGTTGTGCATGCGACATGACATCGTCGTCTACCACTACCGCCTTGCCACAAGGCCTTGCGAGCGTTTCTCCAGGTTTATCAATAGCTCTGACTACAGTTTCGCTACGGTGGACACCACCAATGATCTAAAAGCGCTCAAGGTTTCGGACTTGAAATGCCTGAATCTTGTCAACATCCAGCACCACTACAAGTACTGGGGCAGCGACAAAAACAAACTGAACTCCCTGGTTGACGTTGCCTTGTCCATCATCAACCCCTACTACACGAAGATGGAGGAAGAGAGCAATAAGGACAAGAATGCCTGGCACCGTGTGTGGCATGAGAGACTGGATGAACAACATGTAAAGTACGCGGCCATGGACGCGTACACAAGCTATGAGATGTACAGGTGGATCGTTGACATGAGGAATTGTCTTCTTCCTAACCCAGACGAGGGATCGAGCCACATAGCAGTGGCGGGAGCATCACAAGAAGTAGATGACTAGATGATCGTTTCTCCTACTTTAGAATGGATGCAATTGTTTATTGAGGTGTGTGTGAATGATCAGTATAGTCACTTATGTAATTGGATGTTTATTTCAGTTATATATATACATGTTATTCTACTGTAGACAAAGCAATTCACACGGCTTATTAGCAGCAATCGTCTGTGTTATTATTGGTCTTCGCACACATTTCTGATTATGGACATGTTTGCCGCGTATCACACACACCTTGATCTGGCTGACCGTTTTTTTCTCTTTCTAAACACAAATAGTTCATCCGAGTGAACCGTATGCTCTATATCGCACACGACTTCATCAGGCTGCCTGTTACTTTTGTTCCGCCTCATTGCAAACAGTTCATTGAGCTTAACCGTATGCCCTATCCGTTTGATAGCTCCACCATCGCAAACGTTTTGCACCTTTTTTGACGGTTCTTTTGTACCACCATTTGCGATTATGGCACCACACACAGTTTCGTCGAAGGGTCTCTGATCGTAGTGTCACGTTTGGACCATCCTGCTATAGTGGAAGAGTCAGACTAAAGTGAAAGGTTATGCATTCAATGCATTAGGAGTTTGAATAGACATGACAAACAGAGCATTGCATGTCTATTAAGCAAGGAATGGCAGAGTGTGTTATATACTATAATTCAACATATTCGGATATATACGCAGCTATGACAAATAGAAGTGGGAATTAATACCTTCATCTTCACTGATCCATATGGGGTCACCGATTTTTGCTCATTTCATCTTGAAGCTACCATTTGAGTTTCATAAGTGTGTGAATCAGTATCTATGCACGTATTACTGCACAATGGCTATAATTATTTTGTCAGGGTATAGTTCAGTTAGGAACAAATGTTTCTACCAAGCCATTGTCAGGTTTACATGAGATCATACTTATTTTATAAATTGCCTGAACATGGATGTCCAGAGGTGGATGGAAGATTAGATTGTAGTAAGGAATTAAGTTGCTCTTACATGTGAATAAATAGGAAAGTAATAGGTTTGATACTAAAAATCATCAGTAGCAAAAAAACATGTACATGCGTAGTGGACAACTTTGATTAGATACAGATATTCCTATTTGTGCCATTCTGAAAACATACAAACTAAGCCACCAACGAAATAATTAGATCAAATAGAAAGACATAACTAAAATTGCATAATCAATTTAGTTTCTATCATTGAAGTTTTTTTACAATCTTAGATATAACTTACAAAGCACCGCCTCTTAAGAACTGACAAATAGATCAGAAGAAACTAAATGGAAATGTCCGGGCTTACTTCAATGATAGCAGATTCAAACCATGCGGCCATAGTACACTAAGAGGCTGACGGAACTAAAAATAAAATAGGAAGGAAACCAGAGACCAAAGAAACATGAAGCCCTAAGAAATATAGGAGGTCATGCAAGAATGTAGGGGGACCACTGACTGGCACAATGCACTGGTGAGGTAAAGGCTAATAGAAATAATATAGTTATTTTAGATGAGAAGTGCACAAATGAATGCTTGATATGAAGTTAAACATATGGCAGTATTCTATTTACTTTCAACCCTTCTCTATATTTTCTCTTCAAACCCAAGATAAACTTTAAGCATGATATCATAAAAAATAGTCTTCCAACATGAAGTTACATATGAGAAAAAGTAGAATAGCAATGAGCAAGTCAATGAACAAATATAGCCCTGTTGGATACACTCTTCCACAACCAAGCATAATAGTGATGTTGCAACATCCACATATGTATCAAAGAGAAACATTTTCAGTCATCAGCTCATGTCTACCATAAAAGCATAAGTTATTCCAGGTACAATTTAAAAAATGAATACACTACAGGCAACTACATGTAGTTCATGGTTTTAAACACCCAGGACAAGAAAAACTTGAACCATCGAAAAAAACAAACCAAAGAAACCCTACAATGATTTGTTGTCGGCTTCAAATTTTAACACAGTTCAGGGTTCGTTAAACCGGCGGATGCTGGACTGAAACCCAACCACATAATCATTGTTTGGCTTTTTAGAGAGGATCTTGTTCACTCCCTAAGCAGCCCTAAATGGCAACCGGTATATAACATCTTCTTTGGTGTGTTAATTTTGAAACAACCAAAACTCAAAGCTTCCCTGAACTTGTTTTAGTCAAGTTAGCATGAACAGTGCATAAAAACAATGGACCATGGGAGGATATAGATTCTAGGTAAATTTATATTCTATGAACTGAGATATATTGGACATGAACCTAAACCTGGACCAATACATCTTGGCTTCCATGGGGTTTAATATAAATCAGTAAATGGTTATGTGTCGATGGCTGTTATCCAAAAAAATGCATTTGCAATAATTTCTTGAACTCAACTCGCACATATGTACAAATGAAAATAAACACCTACCATGCAATTTCCAGAGAAAAATTTCTCTGGTTGTTTCTATTGCCTTTTTCTAACTGATTAAGAACTTATGCCATTTAAGCTGCCCATGCATGGTTACATAGTAGTCAACAGAGAATGGTAATGAAATAAAGAAATGACTACAATGGCAGAGGTAGCTTGTAATTAAAAGAAAATTGCAAGAAAAGTAGTACCAGAAGAAATAGGAACCACAACGTCTATATTTATCAATTACCTCCTCTTGAGTCTCTATCAATCATCTACTTCCGCAAAATCATAGCAAATTTGGCCCTGGAAGAACACGGTACAAAACAAACATAGTCAACACACAATGCTAACAATATGAATGTACCACCGAATAGTCAAAACCATATAGAAACATGACCTTCGTTAGAAATAATGCCCTGGGTGACCTATGACTGAAACTAGAATCAGGATAAAGCACAAAACATAAACTATATAATAAATTAGGTGTTCACCGTATTGTTTCCGATAAAGAATAGTGTAGGCTGATTTTCCAAATCTTTCAGCCATTGATTAGATGCAGTAGTACATACTGATTTTCTAAATCTTTACTCCCACCATTCCATATTAATTGCCATTGATTTAGCACTAAATCAGCAACACTTAATATGGAACGAAGGGAATGGCTTTTATAACATCTTCACCAATTTCATGGGACCATTCTTATTCTGTAGCACCCAGTCTGGCTTATCAAAACAAAGTATAATAATTTGGAAAGATCTATATAAAAGATAGTATTACACAATGTAATGGGCAGACCCCTCCTGTAAATTAGACATACACAAACATGGGAATCCGAAAGAAACTACAAGATTTGGGGTTCGTGTGCAAACCCAAAAAAAGGAAACCTAAGACACACAACAAGATTTTAGTAAGGTAAATATCATCCCTATGACTATAGAAAATAGCAGGCACCAAAGTGAACACCTATGATGATAATTGTACATGTACTAAAGAAGGCATTACTTCTTAATAATGAAAAGAAACTGCCAATACAGAAACCAAAAAACTGATCTGGCCTCGATCTCTAATTATAACTACAGCACACATGTAACAATATATTTCTACCTAGAGCAATCTTTGTTTTGCATATATAAAGTAATTATACAATTGGAATATATCTATACATCATCGTCTATTTTTATGCATGTACATCGGTTCAGAATCTATTCGACAACAAACAATACATACAATGCATCAAACCTAATCAAAAGAAATTTTCAATGTTGAATCACACGAAGCATCAAGAGTAAGCATGCAAGAAAACACACATTGCATGAGCCCAAACTGAACTATGGGTGTTCATCCAATTCTATGGAAACAACTTAGAAGGGAGAACAATCTGTTAGACCTGCGATGTGTAGAGGCGGGCGAGGCTGATGGCATCCATGCCTTCTTCTGGCCAAGCACGTCCAACTAAGATGTTAAACAATGTCAGCTTGTGCTACAAATTAACAACAAATAATAGTCTTAAGTGCTATTATTCAGATTGAAGAGTCTCTACATCCATCTTCCATGCATGAACAAAACCATTCCCTAACCACACATGCACCCACTGAAGCCATTCATTTTCCAGGGCTAATATGTAGGCACTCGTACAGTTCAAAGCATAGAATCAAACATGTATAATCCAATCTAATAAGCAGTCAGTTGTACAGTTCAAAGCAAATTATCAAACACGTACAGACAAATCATCCATTTCGAAGGAAATAACACATCAAGACTCCTAAAAAGATGTTGCTTTGGTCACCACTTTGACAACATTGCCAATGCTTCTGCAGCATGCTCATTGATGTCGCCACTGCTTCGACAACATGATCGGTGCTTCCGCGGCATGCTCGTTGCTGCGGTCACTGCTTCGACAACATGGCCAGTGCTTCGTCGGTGCTGCGGCAACATAACCGGTGCTTCCGCCGCATGCTCGTTTTTATGTCTGTTGCTTCAACAACATGGTTGGTGTTGCAGCAACTTGGCATGTGCTTCTGCAACATGCTCGTTAATGCGGCCGTTGTGGGATGCTTGGTTGTAACAGTGTTGGGCCCTGGCTAGGATGCTGGATGTGAGTTACGATAGTGCTGGGGTTAGTGGCCTGCACATTAAACCGAAAGGGACACTCGGTCGTGAGGTGAAGCCGTCGCTAGACACTTGATTGCGCTTGATCCAAGAGAAATCAGTCAGATGACGCCTAGCGTCACCCTTAATAGCAAGCCTGCCTCAATGTTTTTTGCTAATTGGACATCCAAGAATCCTGAATTGCCATCGTACGGCTATTTCCAGCACCATTGACCTTACTGTATATTCTAAAACTACAAAGAAAGGAAAACTATAAATAGACCATATATTGACCAACACAATATTATATATATATATATATATATATATATTGTCAGCAAAGAACATTAATCACATCATGCAAGAATTCAAGAAAACCATGTAGCCAAGACCATGTGACTATCCCTGGCATGGGAACAGAAGAAAAGTTTGTTGGCATATAGAATTCCTCAGAACAAAAAAACTATATACTACACGAAACAAACCAGTCGCAACAGAAGGTTCTACCATGTATGAGACCTTATGTAAAACAATTAGTATTAGCACTATTATTACTGCACCATCAAATGTTCTGAGGAATAAATGCAGTAGTACAAACATCAAAGTGAATACAGTTCAAGAAAACATCTCATGGAATAGTTTGAAGCTACAATAATCAGACATCAGTAAAAAATAATGTTGTATATACCCATAAAAAGTGTCCTAGTGCAAAATCCTACCAATCAGAGTTCCCCATAATAAATAAACTTTCAGTCCATGGACCATACAAAGGTTTCCAATATGGAAATACCGCATCTAGAATTCAACAGTAGAATATGCATGGTAGTAAAGATAGTGATGAAGGTATCACCTGGCTTTGGCTTCCCAATTTAACCTCCTACTGTTGTCACAATATCTGGCCAACTTTTGTTCCATGTCCATGAACGGTAACACCTTTAGCTTCATGTAATCAGAAAATTCATTACATAAATAGCAAAAGAATAAATGGATCAGACCAACAGATCATAGATAGGTTTTCATTATTAATGCACAATCTGGAATGGTGCTACTTGATACGTCTCCAACGTATCTATAATTTTTGATTGTTCCATACTATTATATTATCTGTTTTGGATGTTTTATATGCATTAATATGCTATTTTGGGACTAAATTATTAACCTAGAGCCCAGTGCTTGTTTCTGTTTTTTCCTTGTTTTTGAGTTTCGCACAAAAGGAATAACAAACAGAGTCCAAACAGAATGAAACTTCACGATGATTTTTGTTCGACTAGAAGACGCCCAGAGAACTTGGAGTCCAAGCCAGAAGAGCCACAAGGCGGTGGCAAGGGTGGAGGGCGCGCTCTTGGGGGGGCACGCCCCGTACCTTGTAGGCCCCTCATGACCTTCCTGACCTAGCTCTTCGTCCTATATATTCGCATATATTCCAAAACCCTCAGAGGAGTCCACGAAAAAACTTTTCCGCCGCCGCAACCTTCTATTGCCGTGAGATCCCATCTTAGGGCCTTTTCCGGCATCCTCTTGGAGGGGGATTCGATCACGGAGGGCGTCTACATCCATTCGGGGGCAGTAGTGGCTTGAACATCCTGTATGCTGAAACCCTCCGAGGGATGGGCATTCCGATGTCCAAGCTCAGTGAGAGTAACATGCAGTTTCACCGAGTCATCCCAGGAAAGAAAGAAGATTCACTCGGTCAGATCACTCTTGACGTGGTTTTCGTGATTCAAAGAAGTACCGCAAGGAAAATTTGACGTTTGAGGTGGTGGATTTTCACAGTGCCTACCATGCTATTCTGGGCAGGCCGACATATGCTCGTTTCATGGCTCGACCGTGTTACGTATACCTCAAGTTGAAAATGCCTGGTCCCAGAGGTGTGATCACAGTCACAGGGAATCGACAAAGAGCGGAAGAGTGCCTCTAGAAGGGTTCCAAAATTGCCGATGAACAGATGGCAGCAGTTGAGATGGAAGAATACAACAAAAATTCAGATCCGAGTGATTTGTTGCGAGCCAAGAAACATGCTTCAGAGTCCTCATTTCAGTCGGCCAGAGAGACAAAGCCTGTTCATATTCCCTCGACTGATCCCAATGCTGCTCCGACCCACATCTCAACAACACTCGACAGCAAATAGGAAGAAGCGCTCGTCCAGTTCCTCCGTGAGAACTGGGACATCTTCGCATGGAAACCATCTGACATGTCGGGTGTACCCAGGGGACTGGCTGAGCACTGTTTGCGTGTCGACCCAAAAGTAAAACCTGTCAAAGAACATCTCTGTTGGTCCGCCATGGAGAAGAGAACGACAATTGGCGAAGAGGTGGTTCGGCTTCTGGTAGCTAAGTTCATCTGCGAGATATACCACTCCGAGTGGCTCGCCAATATTGTCATGGTCCCCACAAAAGATGATTATCTTTGTATGTGCATCGATTTCAAGCACATCAATCGGGCCAGACCGAAAGATCACTTCCCTCTCCCCCACATCGACCATATTGTCGACTCAACTGTGGGGTGTGAGCGTTTGTCCTTTTTGGATGCGTATTACGGGTACCATCAGATCCGACTGTATGGACCCGATGAAATAAAAGCAGCCTTCATCACCCCATTCGGGTGTTTTTGCTATGTCACCATGCCCTTTGGTCTTAAGAATGTTGGCGCCACATTCATGTGCATGATTTAGAAGTGCCTGCTCACTCAAATCTATCAGAATGTGGAAGCATACATGGATGATATCGTGATCAAGTCACATAAAGGTTCCGACCTGCTGACTGACCTCGCCGAAACATTTCCCAACTTAAGAAGATATGAAATGAAGCTCAGTCCGTCAAAATGCACATTCGGAGTCCAAGGCGGAAAGTTACTTAGTTTTCTCGTTTCCGAACGAGGAATCGACGCAAACCCAGAGAAGATTGAGCAATTCTCTAAATGAAACATCATGTGCATGTGCATAATGTTCAGAAGCTTACTAACTGTTTGGCTGCACTGAGTCAATTCATCTCGCGTCTTGGTGAAAAGGCATTGCCGCTTTACCGACTAATGAAGAAATCTGACAAGTTTGAGTGGACTCCTGAAACCAAAGCAGCGTTTGTAGAGCTCAAAGCCCTGCTTTCCACCCAGCCGGTGCTTGCTGCTCCAGTCAACAAAGAGCCTCTACTGCTGTATATTGCAGCCACAGGACAAGTTGTCAGCACAGTGCTCACAGTCGAGTGGGAGGAAGAAGGCAAAGCGTATAAAGTTCAGTGCCCAGTGTACTATATCTCTGAAGTCTTGACCCCGTCCAAGCAAAGGTATCCGCATTATCAGAAGCTTGTCTACAGGGTTTATTTGACCATGAAGAAATTTGCACATTACTTCATAGACCACTCGATTATAGTCATCAGCGGTGCTTTGTTATCGAAAACCTTGAACAATCGAGATGCAACCGGTCGAGTGGCTAAGTGGGCGATTGAACTCCTCCCTTTGGATATCAAGTTCGAGGCAAAAAAGGCAATCAAGTCTCAGGCAATATCAGATTTTCTGGCCGAGTGGATCGAATAGCAACAACCAATTCAGATTCACACGAAACATTGGACTATGTTCTTTGATAGATCCAAGATGTTAAATGGTTCTGGTGCTGGAGTGGTCTTGGTCTCCCCAAGAGGTGACAAGCTCAGTTATGTCCTCCAGATTCACTTAGACTCTTCAAACAATGAAGTTGAGTATCAAGCACTTCTGTATGGATTGCGTATGGCCATCTTACTCGGCGTCCGTTGCTTGATGGTCTACAGTGACTCAGACTTGGTGGTCAATCAGGTGATGAAGGAGTGGGATATCAGGAGTCCGGCTATGACTGGTTACTACAATGCGGTGAGAAAGCTAGAGAAGAAGTTTGAAGGGTTAGAACTCCATCACATAGCCCAACTCAAGAATCAAGCGGCTGATGATCTGGCGAAGTTGGGTTCCATTTGAAAACCTATTCCAAGTAATGTGTTCTTAGAGCATCTTCATACCCCATCAGTCCAAGAAGATCCTTTTACAGAGGAGCCCCCACAACCGATGAGTTCAACCAATCCGAATGAGATTGAAGTTCCAGCAGTAGTCGATTTGATCATGGAGGTTTTGGTGATCACTCCCGATTGGACGGTGCCATATATTGCATATCTGCTCAGGCAAGAACTCCCAGAGGATGAGGGTGAGACCCGCCAAATCGTCCGCAGATCCAAATCCTTCACGGTAATAAGTGGACAACTTTACAGAGAAAGTGTTACCGGAGTGGCTCAGCGTTGCATCTCTCCAGAAGAAGGTCGATTGATTTTAAATGAGATTCACTCGGGGACCTGTAGTCACCATGCGTCCTCTCGGACCATTGTGGCCAAAGCATACCGAGCGGGGTTTTACTGGCTGCAAGCTAATGAAATGGCCAAAGATATAGTTGACAAGTGTGAAGGCTGCTAGTTTTAGTCAAACATGTCTCACAAGCCTGCATCTACCTTGAAGACTATTCCACTCATATGGCCTTTTGCAGTTTGGGGGATGGACATGGTCGGACCTTTCAAGACTGGCAGAAGTGGTTTCACTTATTAGCTTGTAGCAGTCGACAAGTTCACCAAGTGGATCGAAGCCAAGCCTATCAAGAATCTCGACTCAAGCACTGCAATTAGTTTCATCAGAGAGCTAATATTCAGATATGGAGTCCCTCACAACATTATCACAGATAACGGCTCCAACTTTGATTCTGATGAGTTCAGAGCATTTTGCACGTCCCAAGGCACCCGGGTTGATTATGCATCTGTTGTGCACCCGCAGTCGAATGGGCGGGCAGAAAGAGCAAATGGTTTGATCCTTCAAGGGCTGAAACCCCAACTGATGCGCGACCTCAAGCATGCTGCTGGAGCTTGGGTGACTAAATTGCATCTATCCTATGGGGACTGAGAACGACTCCCAATCGGTCGACCGATCGAACCCCTTTCCTCATGGTGTATGGAGCTGAAGTCGTGCTTCCAAGTGATTTGCTGCACAATGCCCCCGAGTGGAACTTTTCTCAGAAGCTAAAGCGGAACAGGCACGCCAGGACGCAGTTGATCTCCTAGAGGAAGAAAGAGAGATGGCTCTGATCCGGTCAACCATCTACCAACAAGACTTGTGTCGATTCCATGCCCGAAACATCAGAGGTCAAGCATTTCAGGAAGGAGACCTTGTGCTCCGAGTGCACCAGAAACGGCCTGACAAGCTCGCTCCGGCATGGGAAGGGCCCTTCATCATCACCAAGGTGCTCCACAACGGGGCATATCACCTCTACAATGTAGCTAAGAAAGAAGATGAGCCACACTCATGGAATGCGGATCTGCTCCGCCGCTTTTATACCTAGAACACTCGGATTGACGAGTTATAATAAAGAATCCTTCATTTTGCTTATCAAATACATGATTTTCACAGCATCTTAATGATTGTTATCGCATAAACACATGTGCTTAAATCCCCGAGTGGGTGGCTTAGTTGCGAACCCGATTCGCCTAAGTTTCAAAAACACTCCGAGTGACGAGCAACCCTCTCACTTGGGGGCTTAGTCACGAACCTGATTCGCCTAAGTTTCAAAAACACTCCGAGTGGAGAGCAACCCTTCCACTCAGGGGCTTAGCCGTGATCCCGTACTCACCTAAGTTACAAAACTTCTCGGAGTGATGAGCAACATTCTCACTCGGGGGCTTAGCTGCAATCGCATACTCGCCTAAGTTACAAAATTACTTCGAGTGGAGAGCAACCCTCCCACTCGGGGGCTTAACCGCGATCCCGTACTCGCCTAAGTTACAAAACCACTCAGAGTGGAGAGCAACCCTCCCACTCGGGGGCTTAGCCGCGATCCCGTACTCGCCTAAGTTACAAAACCATTCCGAGTGTAGAGCAATTCTCCCACTAGGGGGGCTTACCCGCGATCCCATACTCGCCTAAGTTGCAAAAGTACTCTGAGTGGAGAGCAATCCTCCCACTCGGGGGCTTAGCCGCGATCCTGTACTCGCCTAAGTTGCAAAACTACTCTGAGTGGATAGCAATCCTCCCACTCAAGGGCTTAGCTGCGACCCCATACTCGCCTAAGTTTCAAAATATACTCTGAGTGAAGAATAACCCTCTCACTCGGAGGCTCGGCCACGCACCTTGAGCTGCGTCGCAAGTACAACGTCTGGTTGTGCTCGGAGCTGTGCCACAAGTACAATGTCTGGATGCACTCGGAGCTGCTCCACAAGTGCAACGTCTGGTTGCCCCCTTGAGCTGCGCCGCAAGTACAACGCCTGGTTGCGCTCGGAGCTGCGCCACAAGTACAACGTTTGGCTGCACTCGGAGCTGCGCCACAAGTACAATGTCTGGTTGCCCTCGGAACTACGCCACAAGTACAATGTTTGGCAGCACTCGGAACTGCACCACAAGTACAACGTCTAGCTGCACTCGGAGCTACACCACAAGTACAACGTCTGGTTGCACTCGGATCTGCGCCACGAGTACAACGGCTGGCTACACTCAGTGTTGCGCCACAAGTACAACATCCGGTTGCACTCGGAGCTGCGCCACAAGTACGACGTCTACTCCGAGTGAAGAACGATCCCCTCACTTGAAGTTTCATCTATGATTCCCAATTCACTCGAGTCAAGAAATCTGAAGGTGATAAAGACAAAGCAACCACATTCAAAAGAAAAACCAAGTTCGGATAAATCCATGAAGGTTCAGAACCACCGGTAGAAGTACTCGAGCGTCAAACCCAAAAGAGTTTTAACAATTACAGGATCATTTAGCATTCCGAGGCAAATAAAATCAAGTTATCAAGTTTTCACTCGGCAGGAGTAGGACTTGCTGGCTCGACGAAATTGTCAAGGTCGATGTCATCTGCGATGCGAGTTGCGGCGTCAATGAAGGTCTCCATGAAGGATTGGAATTGAAGCTTCTTGGTGTTGGAAACCTTGAGAGCCGCCAACTTCTCTTCTTTGACTTCCTTGCAATGGACCCGGACCAACGACAGAGCCACGTCGGCACCGCAGTGAGCGGATGACTTCTTCCATGCCTGCACTCGTTCAGGGACACTGTTGAGTCGAGTAATCAGTGACTTGAGGTCATTCTGGAACATCGCGCTAGGCCAAAGCTCCGTGTCGATCCGCGACACTGCTACTTTCAGTCCGCCAAGGTAGTCCAAAACACTGGCGAGACAAGATTCCAGTCATAGTACATTCATAGCAGCTTCGTCCTTGACGGGAGAATTGATGGGGTCCAAAGTTGTCTCGATCCGCCTAGTTTTATTCCTCAAAGTTCAGACAGAATTCTGCACAAACAAAAGGGTGTTGAAATGACAGAGACACGAAGGAAAAGTTCTCTGCAGTCAGTCAGATAAAGAGAGGTACCTTCAAGCATGAGGAACATTTTCTTGGCAAGACCTCCCAGATAAGTTTCCAGCTCGTCCCTCTTCTGAGTGAGATCGCCAACTTAGTCTGTCAAGGCCACCTTCTCCTCCTTCAGCTGCATGACTTCCTTCTTGGCTTCATCGACAGCGACTTTCAGCTTGGCGTTCTCTTCTTCTAACTTGTTGACTGAAGCCAACTTTTTGTCAGCGAGTTTAGCTTTCTCCGGCGTCGTCTCCTGTGCTGTTGCGAGGTCAAGATCTTTCTGCTCCAGAGCCTGCTTCATTTTGTCTAAAGAAATAATATTCTTCAGACGAGCTTGGAGTTGGCAATTTTCACTACGCACATCTGTTCGAGTGGAATCACTTGGTTTAAAGGTTGAAAAGAAAATATCACAAGGCGAGTAGTCGACAAACTGATTACCTCCCATGGCAGCAGCTTCGTCTTGAGCTTTCTTCAAGTTCTTCTTCCCAATTCCAGATCAAGGTTGAGTTCGATCTGCTTCTTCTCCAAATCGGCAAATTTGGTCCCAAGTTCACAAGATTTCCGCAATCAACAAACAAGACACATCAGTTGACAGAAACAAAGATCGATTGCTTCTGAGAGATAAGTTACAAGTTCAAATTATTGCGACAAAAAGAGTTTTAAGACTACTGCCGAATCAAACATTCAACAGCAGTCTCGAGGACTACACCCAGTGGATGCACTTGGCATGCCCCCACTGGTTCGATTTCCTACTCACCATGACCCGTCCAGCCCGAGTGGAAGGAGTAAAACAACAACAATGTTTGTTCTCAGATGCAAAGTGCAAAGTGCAAATTCATGGTAGATACACATAAAGGTTTCAAAACGCTCATCCACGAACATCTTATGAATAATAAAGCAGCAGTTTAAAGTACCATATCCTAACATAGAAAAGATCGAGTTGAAAGCTAGTCAGAGATCAACTTACAATCCCACTTACTTCGACATTGGCTTGAAGTGCAGAGCTTGCATCGTAGGCAGCCTTGATAGTTCTGTATACCACCTTCATTCGGTCCATCATTAGGCCTGGTTGGATCATGGCTTCCTTAGCAGCGCCTACCTGGTCCTCTAGGACATGATGAGTAATGAAAAGTGGAGTTGGTGGAACAGACAAGGCAGCTGGAGGAACTGAAGCCTGGAGTTGCATGGTCGGAGCTGGAACTTGAGCAGTCGAGCCGAAGGTTGATCAGTCGACACCAGATCGGCAAAAGAAACAGAAGTCAGAACCAGGTCACCAAGTTGTTGAATGACTGGTTCTGATGCCGATGTCGAGTGAGACACCTTGCTGGCAGGCACCTTCTTGCTCAGAGCCCTGCCCCTTCTCCCTATGTTCTTTTGTGGCACGTCTTCATGGTCATCGTCGTCTGGAAGTTTAAAAACATTTGGTGGCACTAGAAAACACTTGACCGTAAGAATTCAGTTGACTGACAGAACAGTTGGCAAAGTAAAAGCATGGCTATGGAGCTATACCGGCTCAAGAAGTGGCCACATCTGCAGTTTCCTCGTCATCTTACTCCCTGTCAATATCCATGGACGTCCTAGAAGTAGCAGCACTGAAAGCTCCGTAATTCACTCGGTCAAGCCAGCGAATGAGTCAACAATAACATAGAAGACAAAGAGAAGAAACAAAACACTTATGCAGAAGCAATAGAACATCCACCTTGATCTTAGCCAGGGCCTTTTGAGGTTTCGGCGGGACAACCTTGGGCTACTTAGCGGCCTTCTCCGATGGTTCTAGAGACGAAGTCCGAGTGCGCTTTGGTACTTGCGTGCTTGGAGGAGTTGCCTTGCTGCGCCCACCTGCAGGGTCTTGGGATTGTTTGGAGCGATGCTCTGAGCGGGGCGGCGAGTCGACCTCTTTGCTGCTGCCCGAGTCGTCACTGTCATCGTCACTATCATCTCCAGATTGCCAGTCGGCGCTTTCGTCTGTGTTCTCCTCTCCCTCCTGGAGTTGTTCCCCATTTAGCATCGAGTACATCTTGATATAAATCTGCAAGGTGCAAGTCAACAGGAGTTAGTCAGATTTAAGAGCGATTGCATATCAAAATAAGAAAGCACTCGGTATGTTAAGCCTGACCTCTTTCGGCTCATGGTTGGTGTCAAATGGCTGAACTCTCCTAGACCCCCTGGGGTTGTCCTTGTTTTCAGTGATGCTGCGTAGCCACTGAGCCACTGTCTCCTTAGGGCCCTCCTCTGGGTGGACCCGAGCGGTGTCTCCAGGGCCTGAGTATATCCACACCGGGTGGTCTCAAGCTTGGAGAGGCTGGATGCGTCGACTGAGGAACACCTCCAACAGATCCATGCCAGTCACACCCTCCCGGACCAAGTTAATGACCAGGTCGACTAAAAGAGCCACCTCACCTTTCTCCTCTGGGGTTACAGTCAATGAAGAAGGTTGGCGAAGCCGCTCCATAGTGAAAGGGGGGAGACTAGTCGACTGACCAGGAGTCGGGACGTCTTTGCAGTAGAACCAGGTCGACTGCCACCCCCGAACTGACTCGGGAAGGGTCATGGAAGGAAAGGTGATCCTACCCCTAGTTTGAATTCCTAAACCCCCACACATCTGGATCACATGTGTATTTTCGTCATTCGGATTTGCCTTCTTCACCGACTCGGAACGACAAGTAAATATGTGTTTGAACAGACCCCAATGTGGTTGACAACCCAGGAAATTTTCGCACATCGAGATAAACACAGCAAGGTACATCATGGTGTTTGGGGGGGAATGGTCGATTTGGGCACCAAAAAAGTTCAAGAAACCTCTAAAGAATGGGTGTGCGGGAAGAGAAAGACCTCGATCGACATGGGTGGTGAGGAGGACACGCTCACCCTCGCGCGGTTGAGGCTCAGATTCTCCCTCCGGCAACCTCCAAGATCCAACGGCAATCATGTCGTCCTCAGCGAGCCTCTCCAGGTCATCTCGCTCGATGGTGGAGCGGATCCAGTCCTCCTGGATCCAGCCCGGCGGCAGACCGGACCGCGACGACGTCCCCCGAGCCGTCTTCTTGCCTTTCGCCGTCGCTGTCACCGTCTTTGCGTGTTCCAAGGCCACCGTCTTGTCATTCCCCATGGCAGTGGAATGTGCATGGGCCGAGCGGAGGCGTAGAGAGCAGGGAAGGACGCGGTGGAGAAGCAGAGGAAGAAGAAGATTGAAGGAGGCACACTGTGCATCGCATCGGCCTCGATGCCTTTTATGGGCCTGCTTCCGAGTGGTTGACCCATGGGCCCGAGCAATCCTGTCATATCCCGCAATAGTCACTCACCCGATACGTGGCGGAAAAGGCGGCGCGGGGATCGAGGCACCCCTGTCTACCCGCTCCGATTACTGTGGCATGCTCCACCTTGCACGCTTCTCCAAAATTTCGAATCCCATGAGATCCGGGAACCGCAGAACAATCAATCGCGCCAAAGATTTCGCACCAAAACAACACTCGAAAATTACCAGCATAATTCACTCGACGACCTCTGAATCAATCAAGGCGACTGAAATAAGGTTGAAGCTTCAGCACGATTACCAGACTCTGTTGGAAAGCCTCAGAAGCATGGAATCGAGTCGGAACCAACTTCAACCCTCCTTCACTCGGACCTCAATCCATTCGGGGGCTAATGACGATGGCATGTACCTAGGGTAGGGTCATAGGCCTATCCTAGACACCCTACCCAAGGACACTGTCCTAGAGTCAAGAACATTCAAAGGACAACAGAAGATACCGACTGAAATCACCTTGGAGTGTTCCACTCGACAAATTATCTCACTCGGATACCCCAATTCCAGTCAATCAAGATAGAGTCACTCGACCGTACAAAGAATCACTTGGAGTACAGAAGATCTAAAGCCACCTCTGGATGGCAACGGTCAGGCGTTCACTCCGTAGCCTTAAAGGTCATTAATAGTCATTATAGCAGGCGTTACCAGTAATGTCTCTGTCTTAACCTACATTAAACCCTGTGTAACTTAGGCATGTGAAGGGGTGGCACACTCTATATAAGCCACCCGTAACGCCCCGACGCCGTTGCGCCAGGTGTCTTCCAGTTATTCGCTATTGTTTCCATGTCATTCGCTTGTGTGTTGCATCTTGTCATATCGTCATGTGCATTGCATCCTCATGTTTTTAAAACTTGCATCCCTCCCGGTCTCCATCGTTCTTTCCGTTGTCCGTTCCTAGCCCAGACACACTTGCACGTGCCCGCGACATGTCCGAAATATTATTTTAAAAGTGGCTGGAAAATGTTCTCGGAATGGGATGAAAGTTGGCGTGCGGTCTTGTTATAGTGTAGGTAGACTGCCTGTCAAATTTTGTCGCATTCGGAGTTCGTTTGATGCCCCAACGGATAACTATAGCGGCAATATAGTCGGTCTAACGTCGGACGTTTTTGGTCTCCGGAAACCTTGCCGGGGTGCATTTCCGTCTCGCTCTTCTCGGCCTGAGACCTCTCCTACACAGCCCACAAACCCCACCTAGTTCCCCCTCTATCCGAAGCCGCACGATCATGATCGGAGGCTCCAAAACGCTCCAGAAACCCCTCCTAACCCTAATCCTGGCCTCCTTTCCTATTTAAACCCCCTCCCCTTCCATTTTTGGCAGCCTCCTAACCCCCTCCTTGTTTTCCCCGCCGCCCCAATCATCAGCGCCACCGCTCCCGTCCGTTTCTGTGCCGGCCACCGCGTCCCTGCCACTTGGCGCGCTCCGATTCGCAGCGTCGTTGCCAACAACCGCGCGCAGCCAACCCCAATGCCCCATGTCGCCATGCCTCCCTCCACCTCCCGCAGGGCCCGCTGAAGCCCATCTCAGGCACGCCCTGGGCCGGATCTGGGCCCGGACAAGCCTGGCCGCGCCCCCATAGGCGCCAGCTCCACCGCCGCTCGTCGGCCCCACCGGAGTACACCGATCCCACCGCTCGGATCGAGACCATCGAGCCACCGCGCCGGATCCCTGTGCTCCGGACCTCCCCAGCGTCGCATGGTCCAGCGCCGCCGCCGCTCGTCCTGCCGCCGAGCCCTACATCCTGGGAGCCAGTCGCGCCTCGTCCAAGCTCCACCGCCGGCGCCGCCAGGCTCCTCTACCACCGGATCCCTGTGCCCTGGACCTCCCCGGCGTCACATGGTCCAGAGCCGCCGCCGCTCGTCCCGCCACCTTCGCCAAGTCCCGCCGCCGAGCCCTGCATCCTAGGAGCCAGCCGCGCCTCGTCCAAGCTCCACCGCCGGCGCCGCCAGGCTCCTCTACCGCTGGATATGGACCTCCCTGCCCCTGCCTCGCCGCCCGGCGTCACCCCGACCAGCTCCGTCGTCGGCCGGCCCGAACTGCTCCCTGCGTCACCCTCATCGGAGATGCTCCAGCGCTGCCCTGCTCCCGTTGACCCGAGCCAGCGCGTGGGCCTCGCCAGGCCCAGCTCCCCTTGCGGCATGCTGCTTCCTCCTCCACCCACCGGGCCAAGCCCATGGGTGAGCTGACCCTCGTGTGCCCTCCTTTTTTCTCACTGTTGGGCCAACCAATTTCGGCCGAATTGCTATATTTTTAGCAAACGAATTTCTCTATTTTGAAGAAAACTGCAGTTTTACAGAAAAGTCCTCCTAGTTCATGCATTACATAACTCACAAATGGTGCACTGGTTTAAAATGATTTATATATGAAAGATTCTTAGAATTTTGTGTAGATTAATAATTTCCAACTTTCATGCATGTTTGCATTGTTTAAAATTTTTCTTGCATTAGTTTGCATAAATGCCATGTTTAAATGGTTTATTTCATAACTAAATAACCGTACCTCCAAACTTAACAAACTTTATATGTAAATGGGGTAGAAAAATGCATAGGTTAACATGGTGGCAGTAATTTGCATGTTTAATAACTCTAAAATATGGTTTAGGGCAGAACAGTACCAAATCTAATATATGCTCATGAGGATTTTTCTGGGCTTGTTGCTTGTTGTTCCAGCCTCATTTAAACTTGCCTAGATAGGTAGTTTTCATATGCTTCACCTCTTGCCATGTTAATCAACATTTAGTATTGTTGGGTGCATAAACGAGATCGAACTAAATAACTTGAATGCGGTGTTTCGTCAATATGCAACTCATTGCATATTGAGCTCCACTTAATTTGTATAGTTGTTCGTGCACTTTGTCATGTCATGCCTCATTAAACTGGACATGCATCATACTTGGTTGTGCATCATGCCATGTTTATGTGATGGTTGTTTACTATGTTGCTTGCTTATTTCCGGGTTGCTTCTCGCGTTAGCTTCGGTTTCGTTTCGGAGTTGTGAGGATCCGTTCGACTACGTCCGTTCGTCTTCATCATGGACTCGTTCTTCTTCCTTGCGGGATCTCAGGCAAGATGATCATACCCTCGAAATCACTTCTATCTTTGCTTGCTAGTTGTTCGCTCTATTGCTATTTCGCGCTACCTACCACTTGCTATATCATGCCTCCTAGATTTCCATGTCAAGCCTCTAACCCACCTTTCCTAGCAAACCCTTGTTTGGCCATGTTACCGCTTTTGCTCAGCCCCTCTTATAGCGTTGCTAGTTGCAGGTGAAGATGAAGTTTGTTCCATGTTGGAACATGGATATGTTGGGATATCACACTATCTCTTATTTTAATTAATGCATCTATATACTTGGTAAAGGGTGGAAGGCTCGGCCTTATGCCTGGTGTTTTTTTTGTTCCACTCTTGCCTCCCTAGTTTCCATCATACCGGTGTTATGTTCCTTGATTTTGCGTTCCTAATGTGGTTGGGTGTTATGGGAACCCCTTGACAATTCGCTTTGAATAAACCTCCTCCAGCAAGGCACAACCTTGGTTTTACATTTTCCTAACAACCTATTACCCTTCCCTTGGGTCGGCCAACCTGAGGGTCATCTTTATTTAATCCCCCCAGGCCAGTGCTTCTCTAAATGTTGGTCCGAACCGAGTCGCCTCCGGGGCCACCTTGGGGAAACTCAAGGTCTGGTTTTACTCGTAGCCTGTCTTATTCGGTGTTGCCCTGAGAATGAGATACGTGCAACTCCTATCAGGATTGTCGGCACATCGGGTGGCTTTGTTGGTCTTGTTTTACCATTGTCGAAATGTCTTGTAACCGGGATTCTGAGACTGATCAGGTCTTCCCGGGAGAAGGAATATCCTTCATTGACCGTGAGAGCTTGTGATGGGCTAAGTTGGGACACCCCTGCAGGCTTTGAACTTTCGAAAGTCGTGCCCGCGGTTATGTGGCAGATGGGAATTTGATAATATCCGGTTGTAGATAACTTGACACTTAACTTAATTAAAATGCATCAACCGCGTATGTAGCCGTGATGGTCTCTTTTCGGCGGAGTACGGGAAGTGAACACGGTTCTTGTGTTATGTTTGAACGTAAGTAGTTTCAGGATCACTTCTACCTTCTCGACCGTTGCGTTGCTTCTCTTCTTGCTCTTATTTGTGTAAGTTAGACACCATATATGCTTAGTGCTTGCTGCAACTCCACCTCACTACCCTTTCCTACCCATAAGCTTAAATAGTCTTGATCTCGCGGGTGTGAGATTGTTGAGTCCTCGTGACTCACAGATACTTCCAAACAGTTGCAGGTGCCAATGATGCCAGTGTAGGCGACGCAACCGAGGTCAAGTGGGTGGCTCGATGAAGATCTTGATCGTTGTTTTGTTTCGTTTCCTGTTGATCAGTAGTGGAGCCCAGTTGGGACGATCAGGGATCTAGCATTTGGGTTGTCTTCCTTTATTTTGGGTTCTGTAGTCGGACCTTGATTGCACTCTGGATGATGCATGTTTAACTTGTATTTGTGTGAAGTGGCGATTGTAAGCCATCTCTTTATCCCTTTCTTATTCAGTACATGGGATTGTGTGAAGATTACCCCTCTTGCGACAAACCTACCATGCGGCTATGCCTCTAAGTCGTGCCCCGACATATGGGAGATATAGCCGCATTGTGGGTGTTACAAGTTGGTATCAGAGCCATCCCCGACTTAGGAGCCCCCTGCTTGATCGAATCGCTGACGTTGTTGAGTCTAGAACAAAATGTTTTGAGTCTTAGGATTATATATATCGGAGAGTAGGATTCTTTTTACTTCTCATTCCCTTCGTCGCTCTGGTGAGACCTCTTGACGTAGAAGTTTTGACTTTTCACTCCTCAAATTTCACGAAAAAAATTAGGATCACGCGAGTATCTTGGAATCGTTCCGGTAGTCTTGTGATGAGAACATTGTTCTTGGTGCCTCCTGACATTTAGGGGTTGTGGCAGTGTCCCGGGGAGTTGAGCTCCGAGGTGTTGTCGTCACAATTTTATCGTTGCAGTTCTGGAATACCTGAGTTTCGCCGACATCGAAAATCTCTTTTATGCAGTTGTTGGTGAGATAACCTCGACGCCACCCAGTACTGGGGCGGGAGTTCGGGAGTATTTCCATAACTCGTATAATGGATGCTTTTCGAAGGTTGAGGTACACGATTTCCGAAGGTTTCTTGGTTATGTGTTGAAGGATGGATACAGCTGGATGTAGGGATTGTTAGTTTGGGTGAGATATATTGCTTCCCCTGTATCCCCAACACCTGATTGCATAACCAGAAAGTTTCGAGAGTTTTATAGGTGGGAATTCAAATAGCTCCTAGGATATCTTTCCGACAGATGCATGATATGAGATTGGGGTTCGACGTCTAGTGGTCCGCCTACCCACCGTTGGTTTTACAGTGGTCTCATTGTGTCTTAAAGAGTCCTTGGCTATGCTGACTCGGGGATGCTTCGTATGTCATGTGCAGTGCCTTGTAAGTAATGGTGTTGTACGATCAAGCCCGTGTGGGCCCCACCACGAAAACTTCGGATGAAATCTCTATCATATGTTGTTCCGGCTTATTCTGCAAGCCAATCCTTTGTTTTGTTTTGAGTTGTGGTATTCGAGTTGCTTCGAAGTCAAATGTTGATTCCATGCCTCTTTCTAAGCGGTGTTCTCATATTTCTATGGGAGTGCTAATCCTTTTCGATCATCGAGATGGTCATGCCATTTCTTTTTCAACCGGCGTGTTTCTCTTCAAGTGGATCAGATCATTTTCAATATTTGCTAGATCAATTCTAAGTTTTCTCAACGGTATCCATTCCTTCTGTCCCAAGTTGCCTTTGTTTTTCCTGCCCTTCCACCCTTTTTCTTCAAGGACTAAGATTTCTTAGTCAAGTATCCATTTTATGGATGTGAAGTATCTTCATTCTTTTCAATCAATGTTCTTACCCGGTGGTTCTCATGAAGATGCTCTACAAGTTTATCATTCTTCATTCTCTTTTCTTCTCTGGTGGATTCAATTCAAGCTTTATCGATCATATCCTTTCCTCATTTCAAATGTTTTATCATGCTGGTGCACCACTTAATCATCCACTTCTCGTTATTCAATTGTTCCGGAGTGCTGAAGATATCTCGGAAGATTCACGGTTACATTCTCGATTCTGTTCAATTTATTTCGAGGTTCTTATCTCATTCTAGCCATTTAATTCAATCGGTGCAATCTCTCTTCAAATCATTTCAACGGTGTTTCTCTTGAGTGGGCCCTAACCCACAGGTCTTTTCCTAGGATCTTACCTCACTCTTCTAATTTTCCCGGAGTTATTCTTAAATTCTTTCAAAGTGTGACATAAGAATGGATTTTCATCAGTCATATATTTTTTCTCCAAGATCTGTCAAATTCTTTTCATTGTTGATTCAACCTTTATATTCTTCATTATTCCAGAGTGTCTCAACAATTCATGGTGGTGTATATCATCATCATTCTCAACATTTGAAGACCGAAGAAGAGTTTCTCTCAAATCTTGGTCCGTTCTCTCCAAGATTCATGGTTCTAGCGCTATTCCGTCCTCTCATAATTGTTTTGTGAGAATTCTTTTCACCCATCCGGAGCAATTCAGGAGTTTTTTTAGTTTGTTTCTCAAGAGCCCATCATCTCAGTATTATTCATTCCATATTTTCAGCTCTCGTTCTCCAAATCATGCCGGTGCTTCATTCAAGTATTCTCTAATCAGCTTGTAATCTCTTCGTTCTCATGTATCTAAATTCCCTCGAGTATCTTCATTCGCTCTCTAATTCTTCCCAGTGTTTCTTTATCTTTTCTTCAATCATTTTCAATTCTTATGGTGGTTCATTCAAGAGTTCTCTTCCTTCGCTATCTTATAGATTCATTCGTTCTTTCCAACCCTACCGGTGGTCCATTAAGTTCACGCTATATCTCTCTTAATCCTTTCTACGAGAATAAGTGGTATGCCAAATCCGTTGCTTGTCATCAATTTAAGTTGATGAAGGATAAGCATAATGTAATTCTTATTCTTGTGTCATCGAGTAAATTCAATTCCTTCTTTCGGAGTTTGTTCATGAGGAATAAATTCTTGGTTTCAAGTTGCTTCATCTTTTCTTTTCCAGAGTTCCAAGCTTCCCGTTTTATCTCGTCGCGAAGTTCCATCTAATCATCACAAGGCTTCATGTGGTGTTTTAAACTTCTCTTCCTTTCTATCATCCTTTATTACCGGAGTTCTTCATGGAGTTTCTACGTGGTGGTTCATCAAGGATTCTTTGCATTCTTCTATTGCTCTTCAAGATTTCTCTTGAATCTATGATCTGCTAAGCTATACTCTAAATAAACATGGTGTTCAACACATGTCTTGTTTTGAGGAGTTCAAGCATTCTTCATCTTGCATTCCGAAGTGCAATTCTTTCTATCTCATCTTTTGAGGTGGTGTTATGTCATTGTGGATAATTTCCCTTCGTGTTTTCATGAGTCACAAGTTTTCAAGAGTGACATATCTAAATCCATCATTTTCTCTTCGCTCAAGACATTTTTTCAATCCATCAATCTCTTCATTGGAGTTATATTGGGTCATATTTCACCTAAAGCTTTCCCTAGGTATTGTGGCTATTATGGTGCTCATAAATTACCCCAAGTTCTTCATTTATCCTCCCGGTGAAATAAGCTTCTCGTCTCCTTGTTGATATAAATCCAATCTATTGTTTCCGTAGTGGCAGAATTTTGCCTCAATTTCGATAAGTTTTCCATAAGCCCAATACAAGCTTATTCGTTTCGTTGTTGGTTTTCCAACAACTCCGTTAAAATTTTCTTGCAAGGGTGTTTTCCAAGCTCATTTGTGGCAGAAGTTGTCATTTTCTTCTCAATTCTTTCCTTGCCAACGATTCAATTTCTATTCTTTCATTCCAGAGGCATAGTGATGTTGCTCTCTTCGTCCATCATCCCATTTTGCCAAAGATCATGTTCTTTCCTTTTGCTTATCCATTCAACCGGAGTGTCGTGTCCTTCATTCAAGTTCTCTCATCTTATCAAGTTTTGCCTCCCTTCTCAACTGGAGTGATGTCTGAAATCTTTCTTACCCATTGTGCCATTCTTTCAATAGTTCCGAAGGCAGTCTATTGTTGATCTCATCAAGTATCCTCTCATCTTGTAAAGTTCATGTTCAATTCCTTCCATTTACAGTTGGAGTGCTGTCCAAATTATATCATTCTTATTCCGTCTCTATCTTGTTTTAAATGGAGTGTTGTCGTAATTCATCTTTATCATTTCTTGTACATCTCATTTCTACCGGAGTGCTTGCATGTACTTCTTGTCCATTGCAACCCTTTTTCTTATGTCTTTCAACCTACAAGGTTCTAGTAATGTTCCTTGTTCCTCTTTTCTAACGGAGTTCTTTCAACTTCGTTCATCTTTGTTGTTTTCTTTCTTTCAATTGTTCAACCTCTCAAGGTTCGTGGTTTCACTCGTTTGTCCAAGAAGCAACTTTGTTTTACCTCTTCCTCTTCCGTTTCCCTCCGATGACATACTAGATCTCGGGACGAGATCCTCTTGTAGTGGTGGAGTGTTGTAACGCCCCGAGACCGTCGCGCCAGGTGTCTTCCAGTTATTCGCTGTTGTTGGCATGTCATTCGCTTGCGTGTTGCATCTTGTCATATCATCATGTGCATTGCATCCTCATGTTTTTAAAACTTGCATCCGTCCTTGTCTCCCCCGTTCTTTCCATTGTCCGTTCTGAGCCCAGACACACTTGCACGCGCCCGCAGCATGTCCGAAATATTATTTTAAAAGTGGCCGGAAAATGTTCTCGAATGGGATGAAAGTTGGCGTGCGGTCTTGTTATAGTGTAGGTAGACCGCCTGTCAAATTTTGTCGCATTCGGAGTTCATCTGATGCCCCAACGGATAACTATAGCGGCAATATAGTCGGTCTAATGTCGGACCTTTTCGGTCTCCGAAAACCTTGCCGGGCTGCATTTCCGTCTCGCTCTTCTCGGCCTGAGACCTCTCCTACACAGCCCACAAACCCCACCTAGTTCCCCCCTCTGTCCGGAGCCGCACGATCATGATCGGAGGCTCCAAAACGCTCCAGAAACCCCTCCTAACCCTAATCCTAGCCTCCTTTCCTATTTAAACCCCCTCCCCTACCATTTTTGGCAGCCTCCTAATCCCCTCCTTGTTTTCCGCGCCGCCCCAATCATCAGCGCCGCTGCTCTCCTCCGTTTCCGTGCCGGCAACCGCGTCCCCGCCACTTGGCGCGCTCCGATTTGCAGCGCCATCACCAGCCACCGCGCGCAGCCAACCCCAACGCGCCATGTCGCCCCTGCCTCCCTCCACCTCCCGCAGGGCCCGCTGAAGCCCATCTCAGGCCCGCCCCAGGCTGGATCTGGGCCCAAACGAGCCTGGCCGCGCCCCCACAAGCGCCTGCTCTGCCGCCGCTCGTCGGCCTCGCCGGAGTACACCGATCCCACCGCCCGGATCGAGACCATCGAGCCACCGCGCCGGATCCCTGTGCCTTGGACCTCCCCGGCGTCGCATGGTCCAGCGTCGCCGCCGCTCATTCCACCTCCTTCGCCAAGTCCCGTCGCCGAGCCCTGCATCCTGGGAGCCAGTCGCGCCTCGTCCGAGCTCCACTGCTGGCGCCGCCAGGCTCCTCTGCCACCGGATCTGGACCTCCCTGCCCCTGCCTCGCCGCCCGGTGTCTCCCTGACCACCTCCGTCGTCGACCGGCCCGAACTGCTCCCTGCGTCGCCCTTGTCAGAGATGCTCCAGCGCTGCCCTGCTCCTGTTGACCTGCGCCAGCGCGTGGGCCTCGCCAGGCCCAGCGCCCCTTCCGGCCTGCTGCTTCCTTCTCCACCCACCGGGCCAAGCCCATGGGTGAGCTGACCCCCGTGCACCCTCCTTTTTTTCTCACTATTGGGCCAACCAGTTTCGGCCCAACTGCTGTTTTTTTAGCGAACGAATTTCTCTATTTTGAAGAAAACTGCAGTTTTATAGAAAAGTCCTCCTAGTTCATGCATAACATAACTCACAAATGGTGCATCGGTTTAAAATGATTTATATATGAAAGATGCTTAGAATTTTGTGCAGATTAATAATTTCCAACTTTCATGCACGTTTGCAATGTTTAAAATGTTGCTTGCATTAGTTTGCATAAATGCCATGTTTAAATGGTTTATTTCATAACTAAATAACCGTAGCTCCAAACTTAACAAACTTTATATGTAAATGGGGTAGAAAAATGCATAGGTTAACATGGAGGCTGTACTTTGCATGTTTAATAACTCTAAAATATGGTTTAGGGCAGAATAGTACCAAATCTAATATATGCTCATGAGGATTTTTCCGGGCTTGTTGCTTGTTGTTTCGGCCTCATTTAAACTTGCCTGGATAGGTAGTTTTCATATGCTTCACCTCTTGCCATGTTAATCAACATTTAATATTGTTGGGTACATAAACGAGATCGAACTAAATAACTTGAATGTGGTGTTCCGTCAATATGCAACTCGTTGCATATTGAGCTCCACTTAATTTGTAGAGTTGTTCGTGCACTTTGTCATGCCATGCCTCATTAAACCGGACATGCATCATACTTGGTTGTGCATCATGCCATGTTTATGTGATGGTTGTTTACTATGTTGCTTGCTTCTTTCCGGGTTTCTTCTCTCGTTAGCTTCGGTTTTGTTTCATAGTTGTGAGGATCCGTTCGAACACGTCTGTTCGTCTTCTTCGTGGACTCATTCTTCTTCCTTGCGGGATCTCAGGCATGATGATCATACCATCGAAATCACTTCTATCTTTGCTTGCTAGTTGTTCGCTCTATTGCTATGCCATGCTACCTACCACTTGCTATATCATGCCTCCAATATTGCCATGTCAAGCCTCTAACCCACCTTTCCTAGCAAACCGTTGTTTGGCCATGTTACCGCTTTTGCTCAGCCCCTCTTATAGCGTTGCTAGTTGCAGGTGAAGATGAAGTTTTTTCCACGTTGGAACATGGATATGTTGGGATATCACAATATCTCTTATTTTAATTAATGCATCTATATACTTGGTAAAGGGTGGAAGGCTCGACCTTATGACTAGTGTTTCGTTTTGTTCCACTCTTGCCGCCCTAGTTTCTGTCATACCGGTGTTATGTTCCTTGATTTTGTGTTCCTAACGTGGTTGGGTGTTATGGGAACCCCTTGACAGTTCGCTTTGAATAAAACTCCTCCAGCAAGGCCCAACCTTGGTTTTACATTTTCCTAACAACCTATTACCCTTCCCTTGGGTCGGCCAACTCGAGGGTCATCTTTATTTAAACCCCCCGGGCCAGTGCTTCTCTAAGTGTTGGTCCGAACCGAGCCGCCTGCGGGGCCACCTCGGGGAAACTCAAGGGCTGGTTTTACTCGTAGTTTGTCTCATCCGGTGTTGCCCTGAGAACGATATACGTGCGACTCCTATCGGGATTATCGGCACATCGGGTGGCTTTGCTGGTCTTGTTTTACCATTGTCGAAATGTCTTGTAACCAGGATTCCGAGACTGATCGGGTCTTCCCGGGAGAAGGAATATCCTTCGTTGTCCGTGAGATCTTGTGATGGGCTAAGTTGGGACACCCCTGCAGGGTTTGAGCTTTCGAAAGCCGTGCCCGCGGTTATGAGGCAGATGGGAATTTGTTAATATCCCGTTGTAGAGAACTTGACACTTAACTTAATTAAAATGCATCAACCGCATGTGTAGCCATGATGGTCTCTTTCCGGCGGAGTCCGGGAAGTGAACATGGTTCTTGTGTTATGTTTGAACGTAAGTAGTTTCAGGATCACTTCTATCTTCTCGGCCGTTGCGTTGCTTCTCTTCTTGCTCTTATTTGCGTAAGTTAGCCACCATATATGCTTAGTGCTTGCTGCAACTAAACCTCACTACCCTTTCCTACCCATAAGCTTAAATAGTCTTGATCTCGCGGGTGTGAGATTGTTGAGTCCTCGTGACTAACAGATACTTCCAAATGGTTGCAGGTGCCGATGATGCCAGTGCAGGTAACGCAGCCGAGCTCAAGTGGGTGGCTCGATGAAGATCTTGATCTTTTTTTGTTTTGTTTCCTGTTGCTCAGTAGTGGAGCCCAGTTGGGACGATCGGGGATCTAGCATTTTAGTTTGTCTTCTTTAATTTTGGGTTCCGTAGTCGGACCTTGATTGCACTCTGGATGATGTATGTTTAACTTGTATTTGTGTGAAGTGGCGATTGTAAGCCATCTCTTTATCCCTTTCTTATTCAGTACATGGGATTGTGTGAAGATTACCCCTCTTGTGACAAACATACCATGCGGCTATGCTTCTAAGTCATGCCCCGACACGTGGGAGATATAGCCGCATTGTAGGTGTTACACCATCCCTCCCCTCTGGCACAAGGGTTCACACCCCTTGTAACTTTCACGCATAATCCAGTCGACCAAGCCCCCGGGCACCGAGACGTAGGGCTATTACTTCCTCTGAGAAGGGCCTGAACTCGTAAATCTTGCTGCATGATGACCCACAAGTATAGGGGATCAATTGTAGCTCTTTTCGATAAGTAAAAGTGTCGAACCCAACGAGGAGCAGAAGGAAATGACAAGCAGTTTTCAGTACGGTAATGTCTGCAAGTGCTGAAATCGTAACTAGTAGAGTAGTTTGATAGCAAGATAATTTGTAATGGGCAAGTAACGATAGCAGTAGCAAAAGTGCAGCAAGGTAGCCCAATCCTTTTTAGGCAAAGGACATGCCAAAATGGTCTCTTATAATAAGCAAAGCGTCCTTGAGGGTACACGGGAATTTCATCTAGTCACTTTCATCATGTTGGTTTAATTCATGTTCGCTACTTTGATAATTTGATATGTGGGTGGACCGGTGCTTAGGTGTTGTTCTTACTTGAACAAACCTCCTACTTATGATTAACCTTCCCGCAAGCATCGCAACTATGGGAAAAGTATTAAGAATAAATTCTAACCATAGCATTAAACTTTTGGATCCAATCAGTCCCTTACGGAATAGCGCATAAACTGGGGTTTAAGTTTATGTCGCTCTCACAACCAATCATCTAATTGCTACTCCACAATGCATTCCCTTAGGCCCAAATATGGTGAAGTTTCATGTAGTCGGCGTTCACATGACACCACTAAGGGAATCACAACATACATACTATCAAAATATGAAACACATATCAAATTCACATGATTACTTGCAACATGATTTCTCCCGTGACCTCAAGAACAAAGGTAACTACTCACAAATGATAAACATGCTCATGATTAGAGGGGTATTAAATAACATATTGGATCTGAACATATAATCTTCCACCAAATAAACCATATAGTTATCAACTACAAGATGTAATCAACAGTACTAGTCACCCACAAGGACCAATCTATAGTTCCGGTAACAAGATTGAACACAAGAGATGAACTAGGGTTTGAGAGGAGATGGTGTTGTTGAAGATGTTGATGGAGATTGCCCTCCCCGAGATGGGAGAGTTGTTGGTGATGATGATGACGATGATTTCCCCCTCCAGGAGGGAAGTTCCCCCGGTAGAATCGCTCTGCCGAAGGGCAAAAGTGCTCATGCCCAAGTTCCGCCTCGAGGCGGCGGAAATTCATCCCAAAAGTCCTCTCATTATTTTATCTAGTTCAAAATGACTTATGTACCAAAATATTGGCACCGGAGGTGGGCCGAGGAGGGCACAACCCACCAGGGCGCGCCTGGGCTCCCTGGCACGCCCAGGTGGGTTGTGCCCACCTGGTGGGCCCCCTCTGGTAGTTATTTGCTCCAATAATTCTTAAATAATCCATAAAAAATCTCAGTGAAGTTTCAGCTTGTTTGGAGTTGTGCAGAATAGGTGGCCTGGTGTAGCTTTTCCAGGTCCAGATTTCCAACTACCAGAATTCTCCATCTTTGTGTATACCTTGCATATTATGAGAGAAAAGGCATTAGCATTACTCCAAAAAGCATTATTATGGATAAAAATATTGTAAATAACAGTAAGAAAACATGATGCAAAATGGACCTATCAACTCCCCCAAGCTTAGACCTCGCTTGTCCTCAGGCGAAAAACGAAATTGAAAAACATGTCCACATGCTTTGACAGAAAGGTGTCGATAAAAACAAAATACGGACATAGAAGCATCATGTTGATTTTTATAACAGCAAAAAAATTAAACATTGGACTTTTATCATAGAACTTTTATCATATACTTCTCATGAATGAGTAATAGTTCATCACACAATCAAAGTATAAAGCAAAAACTCTATTAGAAACCAACAAACTATGTTCTTAGTCAAATTTGCAACTACAATTCATCATCTTTTCAGGAAGGGTCATGTGTCGGAGCCTTTAGGCAAGTCCACATACTCAACCATCATATAGTCTTCTATCATTGCTAACACTCACCACGTACCCATGAGAAAAACGTTTCAATCGGACACATAGAAAGATAGGGGGCTTATGGCTTCGCCTCCCAACATACTCACCTCAAGGGTGA
This sequence comes from Triticum aestivum, assembly GCF_018294505.1. Classification (NCBI taxonomy): domain Eukaryota; kingdom Viridiplantae; phylum Streptophyta; class Magnoliopsida; order Poales; family Poaceae; genus Triticum; species Triticum aestivum. The sequence continues at coordinate 391,091,467 of NC_057812.1, read as the reverse complement.
TGTCAACAATAATAACTCATGCCACCCATATTCAACTGGACATATGTGCCTACATCTTTCCTCACCACATGATGCTTGCCAAAGGAGAAAAATAAAAAGGAATAGAAGGAAAACTTTGACTCTTTGCATAAAAGTAAATACATAAAAGTAAAAGATAGGCCCTTCGCAGAGGGAAGCAAAGGTTGCCATGCGCTTATTTGTTTGTATGCTCAACCCCTTAGTGCAAAAGAATGTCATGTTATATTGCCCGTTGTGATAGTGACCTTTATTATGTAGTCTATCGCTTTTATTCTTCACCATCACAAGTTCGTGCAACGCTCAATTTTCTCTTATACTAAATGATCTCACACATTTAGAAGCAATTTTGATTGCCTTTTTGCACCAATGACAACTTACTTGAGGGATCTTGCTCAATCCCTAGGTAGGTATGGTGGACACTTGAAAATAAGATTTGGGTTTAAGGGTTTTTGGATGCACAAGTAGTATCTCTACTTAGTGCGGAATTTTTGGCTAGCAAAGGTAGGGGCAAGCACCACATGTTAAAGGATTTATGACAATATAACTTCTATGTGAATATGAACAAACATAAATGATTAAGTTGTCTTCCTTGTCCAACGTCAACAATTTTGGCATATAATATTTTGATGAGGGCTCACAATCACAAAAGATTTCTAGGATAGTATATTTATATGTGAATCTTCTCTTCCCTTATTAACTCTCTCATGAGTTGCATCATTGACTAATGCTATGTTTGTCAATCTCTAATAGAATTTTCTACTTATAATTTTCCTTACGTGGTGCCATCACCTACCATAGGATTAGTATATAATCTTTTCTTTATTTATTTCCTTTATTTTATTTGTTTCCCTTCTTATTTATTTTCTTTTATTTGCAACATGAAAGTAAAGAAAGCAAAAACTCATACTAAACTTTATTATATAACTTGCACACGATTACAGGGATAGATCACTAAGCAAACTCTCAAAGAAGAAATGATCGAACTAAAATTTTATTCATCTAAAGCAAAAGGATCGAACTAAAATAGGTAAAAGCAAAAAAGATAGTGGGATGATACGATACTTGGGCACCTCCCACAAGGTTGGCGGAAACCAAGGGGAGTGCCCATACCCGATACTCAATTTTCTTTTGGTGGTGAAGATGATGATGGTGGTGATGAAGTAGTATTCTCCAATATAACCATGAGTAGATGCCTCAAACCTTGAATCTCCCGAAGGGCTTGATGAATTAATTCAGTATTTTTCTTCACCTCGACCATTATGTGTTTATTCTCAGGGCCCCACAGTTTTGTTCCTGCACTATTTTCTCTTGGCCGGGATATGTCCCAGTTGGACGGCATGTGCCTACGAGGAGTGTTCTCGAACCCATAATTGTGAATCAAATTATGAAAATTATTATGATGTAACATATGTAATGGCCTCCTTGGTGGGATCTCTTCTTGCACTTCCAAGCTCGCTTGATTGTTCGATGATCCCATGGCTTGATGAGGATCAAGGTGAGCAGAGATGACAACTAGTGTACCCCTCTTGGAGGCCGGAGGGTGAATCCCAAAGGGACTTTCCTCTTCTTCCTCCATAGCAACCTCTTCGGCTTCATCCCTCCTTAGATCCTCCTGAACCGACCCTATGTGTCGGTGTACTAGATTAGGGGTACCCTAGTACCCCGAACTTGTGCACGGGCAGTTGCAGCACCCCGCGGCAAAGGCTTGCCGGGTGATCGCCAAGATCCCCCAAGGTTCCCTTGGAGCCATCCAATAACAAAGTATTTAAGCTAAGGAGACAAGACCCCGGCAAGAGGAGCTTGCCGGGAAGGCCAACCAAGGCGCTCCAAGGAACTTGCCGCGACGCGCCACGCGCTCCGGCAAGGCAACAAGGCCCCGGCAAGAGGAGCTTGCCGGGAAGACCAACCAAGGTACCTCGAGGCCCGGTGAGCGACAAGCTTCCGGACCCGACAAGATAACAACAGCGGCAAGGCGCTTGCCGCGGCAGGCGGCCACTCTGCGTCCACACTCTAGCGCATCCACCAATGTGTCGCTCTGGGGGCCTCTCCGGGCGTGCGTGGCGGGAGGCTGTGCAGCCAATGGTGCGCAGTGGCATGCGAAGCTGACAAGATCGCCATCGTGGCGAATGGTGGCGCCCCTAACGGTCCTTTTCTACACTGTTCGGGCGACTCAGACGGGCATTTAATGCCCTTGTCCCCTGCCGTCAGGGTTAGGTAGGGTGCACTGTGCAAGCAACTGTATCAACTACCTCGCTTTTTACGTTTTTACCCTCCTCTGCGTTGCCACCTGTCGGTGACCCCTTTAGCGTATAAAAGGAGGCCCATGCGCAATGTAGAGGGGGTTCGGTTCGGAGCCTCAGACAGTTTGCTTCGATCCATTCGTAGCCCAGAGAACATCACACTCTCGCTTTGGAGAGCAAGAACACCAGATAATACAACCAGACAAGCAGCAGTAGGAGTGTTATCTCTCCGGAGAGCTCCGAAGCTGGGTAAACTGCTCGTGTGCCTCGCCTCGATCTGCTCTTCGTGCGATCTCCGCCCCCCGCCGAACCGAAAGGGGTCCGGTCCGCCGGCCCCATAGGTGTTCGAGGATCAGTTCACCCTGACATCTTTGGCCCGCCAGGTAGGGGGCGTCAAGATTGCGTGAACCTGATCCGGCGTTCACACGATCTAGAACCTTATTCCCTTCATCAACATGCCACCGAAGAAGAAGACTTCAGCGGCGGCGCTCCATCCACGTCACTTCCGCCACCGTTGGAGCAAACGAGTGGTGGGATGGACGCCGGCGGAAGAAAGGACGTCGACGAGGAAGCCCATGATGCCGCCAGGTCCAAGAACAAGGCTGCACAAACCTCGGCGACTGTACATGTTCCACGCCACTCTCAGGAGGCGCAAGATCAACAGCGTCATGGCACTAGCAGTGCCATACGCATGATAGCCCAAGACCAAGCTGGTGGATCTCGGAGCGCTCAAGACCAGCATGCACGCCAGCGTGCTGGCACGAGCGGGGCACGGTCGCCTGGACGGGATACTGCTCCTTCTAACATAGTTAGAAGTTCGAGCATGTCCCGTTCCTCACGCCGTCCGCCACTGCCACCCACCACCCCAGCAGAAGCCTTGGCGCGAGCTCAACTTCTCCTAGATTACCCTCCGACGTCAGACAAGATCGACGAATGGAGAGCCACCATTCAGAGTCTCATCGGCTACGCCAACGCCGACACTCCACGGCGGCTGAGCGCGTCGCCGCCGCGGCAGGACCGCCGGACGCGAGCCGGTGGCGACGAAACGGGCGGAGGTGCAACTATCATGCAATCACCACCCCGAAGGCCAAGATCGCCGACTCGCCGGATCCACCTCGACAGCGACTCCACTGCATCGTCGGATCCACGAGCTCGTCGCGATCAGCGCCAAGTTCTTCATGATCGACAACAAGAAGACGCTCGAACCCGCATCGAGCGCCGAAGAGAAGCGCGACGTCAATCCGACAAGCGCGCTGGGCCCTCTGTTGACATGCATGCGCCAGGGGAACCAGGCGATCTGTCGTACGCGGTAGGTTGTCCTGCGTTCACTCGTGAGCTGCGGCAAGTCCAGTGGCCCTGTACAAAGAACTTTAAGCCACACGTACTGGAGAAGTACGACGGCAAGACGCATCCGTCAGAGTTCCTCAGCATCTACACCATTGTGGTGCAAGCTACCGGGGGACGAGATGACAAGATCCTTGCCAACTACTTCCCGCTGGTGCTCAAGCCCAATGTCAGATCCTGCCTCATGCACTTGCCGGACAACTCCATATCCTCTTGGGCTGATCTGTGCCATCAGTTTGTCGGCGCCTTTACAGGCGGACACAAGCCTCATGGCCAGGAGAGTGATCTTCATCTGCTTGCCCAGAAGGAAGGGGAGCCCCTGCGCAAGTACATTCAGAGATTCAGTAGTGTGTAGCACAACATCCCAGACGTCCACCCTGCCGCAGTGATTAGCGCGTTCCATCAGAACATGCGGAACCGCAGGATGCGGGAGGAAATGGCGATGTGCAAGATCAGGGACATCAGTGAGTTATATGCACTGGCCGACAAGTGCGCGTGTGCTGAGGAAGGGAGGAGACTCCCCAGAGAAAATATAGGAGCAGGGGGATCTGACAGTGAAGATGCTGCCCCGACAAGGAAAAACCGGCGGCGGAACAACAGAAGGAGGAAAGGCAAAGAAGTGCTAGTTGTTGAGCAGTCCGGCAACGGTGGCGGCGCCAAGGAAGCCAAAGCTGGTAACTCCGGCAAGGAGGTTGCCGCGGAGGTAGCGGTCGCCGACAAGTAGGATGGCACCAACAAGCAGTATTGCAAGATTCACCGCACGAAGGGCCATGATCTTCAGAACTGTAAGAGAGTCGAGCAGCTTGTTGAGCAACAGAAAGCTGAATACGAGCGGTGCGATAAAGAGAAGGCCCAGGAAGGAGCTGGTGGATCCGGCAAGAAACGTCCCGGCCGAGGAGGACGCCGCGGCAAGGCCAAGCAGCGGCAAGGAGACAGACCTCCTCGCGGCCGCGACAAGGATGAAAATGACGGCGACGATGAAGATATGGATGATGAGGCGACTGATGAGCAGGAGTTCCAGAAAGCCACAGAGGTCCTGTGTGTTGACGGTGGTGCTTCTCTGCCTGCCTCGCACCGCCAGCTCAAGCAGTGGGTGCGGGAAGTTAATGCCGCAGAACCACCCGTCGAGTCACGCAAGCCTCTGAAATGGTCCGGCACGCCTATCATCTTTGATATTGAGGACCACCCGGATCGCATAACTGCGGTCGGGTGCTTGCCAATGTTGGTTTCACCAACAATCCACAACCTCAAGGTCACTAAGATGCTAGTTGACGGTGGGGCCGGCTTGAATCTGATCTCCTCCGCGGTGCTCCAGAAGCTCCAGATCCCTGACAGCGAGCTCGAAGAGACCGGCACATTTCAAGGAATAAACCCGGGAAGGAGCTACCCAAAGGGAAAGATCACGTTGCCGGTAACATTTGGCAGTGAGCTGAACTTCAGGACTGAGAGGGTCACGTTTGACGTTGCCGACTTTCCATTACCTTACAATGGAATCCTTGGCCGTCCGGCACTCGCCAAGTTCATGGCAGCCTCTCACTATGCGTACAACATACTGAAAATGCCAGGGCCAATAAGTGTCATCTCTGTCCCTGGCGACAAGAAGGATGCTCTTATTTGTGCCGACAAGATCTACCGGGAAGCAGCAGCCGCAGCAGAACGAAGGACACTTGCCGCTGAAGCTCCCGGGGGGAAGAAGAAGACCAAGTCCGGCAAGAGCTCTGATGCCTACTCCGGCAAGCGCACCTCCTCGGAGTGCTGCGCTACCGTCGAGGACACACCATCGAGCTCCACCGGCAAGTGTAAGAAGGCAATGGCAGCTCCACCTGAGACTAAGAAGGTGTCCGCCAAGGAGGATGGCACTGGTGGTACCTTCACCATCAGCGCCACTCTTGACCCCAAATAGGAAAGTGCGCTCGTTGCTTTCCTGCGGGCGAATGTCGACGTGTTTGCGTGGCAACCGTCTGATATCCCCGGTGTTCCCAGTAAAGTGATTGAGCACCACCTTGCCGTCTGTCCTCATGCGCGGCCCGTCAAGCAGAGAGTCAGGAAGCAGGCAGTAGAGCGCCAAGAATTCATCGCAGAAGAAATCAAGAAGTTGGAAGCAGCAGGCCTTGTCAGAGGAGTACTCCATCCCACGTGGTTGGCCAATCCTGTTGTTGTGCGCAAGGCTAACGGGAAATGGAGACTTTGTATTGACTTCACTGATGTTAATAAAGCTTGTCCCAAAGACCCATTTCCCTTGCCGCGTATTGACCAGATTGTTGACTCCACAGCCGGATGTGATTTGCTTTCATTTCTTGATGCATACTCAGGATACCATCAGATCTTCATGGCAGAAGAAGATGAAGAGAAAACTGCATTTATCACCCCGTGTGGCACGTACTGCTTCGTACGGATGCCTTTCGGATTGAAGAATGCTGGTTCAACATTCGCAAGGGTAGTCCACCATGCTTTTGAGCCACAAATACACAGAAATGTGGAAGCTTACATGGATGACATAGTGGTCAAGAGCAAGAGCAAGGCGACCTTGATTCAAGATTTAGACGAAACATTTGCAAACCTGCGCAAGATCAACCTCAAGCTTAACCCCGAGAAGTGCGTGTTTGGAGTCCCTTCCGGCAAGCTTCTCGGGTTCTTCGTGTCTCAGCGGGGAATTGAAGCCAATCCCGACAAGATCAAAGCCATTGAGCAGATCGAAGCACCAAAGCGCGTCAAGGATGTACGAAGGCTTGCCGGTTGCGTGGCTGCTCTCAGCAGGTTTATCTCTAGATCTGCTAAGCGCGCCCTGCCATTTTTCAAAATTTTGAAAAAGGCAGGTCCAATGAAATGGACTCCGGAAGCGGAGGCTGCGCTGTAGGACTTGAAGAGATACCTGTCCTCCACTCCAACGCTTGTCGCACCTAAGCCGCGAGAGAAGTTGCTGTTGTATATAGCAGCAACCAATCAAGTGGTTAGTGTTGCGTTAGTGGCGGAGAGGGAGGCGGATGATGAGCCAGCAACCACGGCAGATCCATCCAGTGACAAGCAGGGGGCTTCGCCGACAAGCTCTGGTCCCGACAAACATGGGTTTGCGCAGGAGCATGATGAGATGCCAAGGAGAATGGTGCAGCGCCCAGTTTACTTTGTCAGTTCTCTTCTGCAGGGGGCTAGATCAAGGTACTCTGGTGTGCAGAAGTTGCTTTTCGGCCTCCTCATGGCCTCGAGAAAGCTGCACCATTACTTCCAAGCACATGAGATCACAGTCGTCACTCGCTTTCCGCTGAAGAGGATACTGCAAAATCCAGAAGCAACGGGCAGGATTGTCGAGTGGGCGCTGGAACTGTCAAGCTTTGGTCTCAAATTTGAGAGCACTTCAACTATCCAAAGCAGAGCATTGGCAGAGTTCGTAGCAGAGTGGACACCAACCCCAGATGAAGAAATTTCAGAAACGAGCATCCCCGTCAAAGAGGCAAACAAAGAGTGGCTGATGTACTTTGATGGTGCCTTCTCGCTACAAGGCGCCGGTGCAGGCGTGCTGCTTGTCGCACCCACCGGAGAGCACCTCAAGTACATAGTCCACATGCACTTTCCCAAAGAGCAAGCAACCAACAATACAGCAGAGTATGAAGGATTACTTGCCGGTCTCAGAATCGCAGCAGACCTTGGAATTAAGAAGCTCATTGTCAGGGGTGACTCACAGCTTGTCGTCCGACAAGTAAACAAGAACTACCAGAGCCCGTTGATGGAAGCGTATGTTGATGAAGTGAGGAAGCTAGAAGAGCACTTTGACGGCCTACAAATGGAGCATATCCCAAGAGCTCAGAATGATATTGCTGACGGCCCATCAAAGTGCGCCGCACTAAAGTTACCTATGGAACCAGGGATCTTTGTGCTCAAGTTGACTCAACCATCCGTAACACCATCAACTGGACAAAGCAAGAAGAGGAAGTTGGTTTTCAGCGACTACTTTCCGGTAGAGCTCCCCGAAGCCGCCGCCAAGAAAGTCCCTAAGATCAACACCAAGAAGGCTGAGGGGCAGTCTGCTCCAGCAAGCCTAATGGTTTGTTCCGTTGAAGCAGACGCTCCCGACAAGTTTTGCTCCGGCAAGGTTGCCGGAGAACATCAAGCTCCGGCAGGGCCGCAAGTCCTTGCCGTAGAAGCAGATGTTCCCGCAGCAGCAGATGTGCCTTTAGTCCTTGTTGTCGAGCCACAAGCTCCAGCATGGGCACAGCAGATTGTCCATTTCCTTCAGAGAGGAGAACTTCCCGAAGAACAAGAAGAAGCGGAAAGAGTAGCCCGGCAGTCAAGTATGTACCAGTTTGTCGATAGCATACTGTACAGAAGAAGACTCAACGGTGTGAAATTGAAGTGTATTCGCCGGGAAGATGGACAAAAGCTGTTGGCAGAGATACATGGAGGCATATGTGGCCACCACATAGGCGCAAGAGCACTTGCCGGCAAAGCTTTCCGGCAAGGTTTCTTTTGGCCGACAGCCCTCCAGGATGCAACTGCACAAGTAACCAAGTGTGAAGCGTGCCAGTTCCACTCCAAGCAGATACACCAGCCAGCTCAAGCTCTCCAGACGATCCCTTTATCCTGGCCATTTTCGGTCTGGGGGCTCGATATCATCGGCCCCTTCCCCCGAGCTGTCGGGGGCTTTGAGTACTTGTATGTCGCAATCGACAAGTTCACAAAGTGGCCGGAAGTGCAGCCAGTGAGGAAGGTGACAGCACAGTCAGCAGTCAAGTTCTTCAGGTCGATTGTTTGCCATTTCGGGATCCCTAACAGGATCATCACCGACAACGGCACGCAATTCATGAGTCGCACCTTCATGCAGTACGTCCAAGACCTTGGCGCCAAGGTCTGCTTCGCTTCTGTTGCTCATCCGAGAAGCAACGGTCAAGCAGAGAGGGCAAATGCTGAAGTGCTGCGCGGACTCAAGACAAGAACTTTCGACAGGCTGCACAGGTGCGGAAGGAACTGGATCGAGGAGCTGCCGGTGGTTCTTTGGTCGATCAGAATGACGCCAAATCGAGCCACTAGCCAGACACCTTTCTCTCTAGTCTATGGAGCAGAGGCAGTTCTCCCCACGGAACTTGTATACGGATCACCTCGAGTGCTCGCTTATGATGAGCTCGAGCAAGAACAGCTGCGGCAAGACGATGCGCTGCTCCTTGAGGAAGATCGTCTTCAGGCTGCTGTACGAGCTGCTCGATACCAGCAAGCTTTGCGCCGCTATCATAGCCGCAAAGTTAAAGCCAGAAGCTTCGAGGAAGGCGACCTTGTTCTTCAGCGCGTTCAGTCCGCCAAGAATTCCAACAAGTTGACGCCGAAGTGGGAAGGCCCTTATCGGGTGAGACAAGTCACAAGGCCTGGCACTGTCCGCCTTGAGACCGAAGATGGCATTCTAGTGAGCAACTCCTGGAACATAGAACATCTTTGTAAGTTTTTCCCATAAGGCGTGGTTGCCGGAACCCGTTCCGGCAACCACCTTTTGTACAAGTCTTGCCGTTGTTGCATGTAATCCTTTGTACAAAGCCGGGCGCAGATCCCGTGCATAAGTAAAACCCCATGTGCTCCGCACAGCCTGTCCATTTCATGCGTTAATTCCTTTCTTGCATGTGATTATCTGACACTTTGTGCAGCACTTACATCCGGTAAGCAGTAACGAGCCGAAGAGCTCCATATTATTATTTTCTCTTCTTTCTTTTTCTTTTAAAGGAAAAGAAGGTTCTCTCGCACACAAGTTTGCCGGGGGGAAGAAGAAGATTGTGGTATGGTCCAGGCATCGTTCAAACAAGGACCTGCCTTACCGGGAAGCAAGTGACAGAAAAGCTAAGTTGCCAAAGTTTGAGCGATCACTTTTTTAAATTTTTGAGTTATCTTCCTCGAATGACCCTGCTTTGTATGGAAAACCTGTGCGTAGAGGAACCAACTCGTGGCTAGTTGCGCCCTTACTTTGTTTCGAGTCCGCTCAACAGCTTAAGCATGCTGCATCTAGTCGCGACAAGGTTTCTTGTCGGAAGCAGCGCTGCCAGCAGGCTGCTGAAGTTCCGCACTCAGCGCTCGCGGCTCGGGCGCCTGCGCCGACAAGTTCCCTAGAAGCGTAGGGTAAAAACATACAAAGGAAGGAATCTAGTAGAGGAAATAACATTGCAATTGATAAACAGAAATAAAGTTATATTACAAAGATAACTTGTCGCAGCTCTAACAGATTGTTCTCATAACATGACTAGCAGCGACAAGGGAAAAGAAGAAATGGGCGGCCTAATCCACGGGTCCGCCCTCGACTCGCTTGATCTCGCTCACCTTGTCCACAATGGGTGCGACAAGGGCCTTGAGTGCATCCAGATCGGCGTCAGGCGGCAAGGACCTGAGGACGTTGGTGAAGCTGAGGCCTGGATTGCGGAAGGCTACCTTCATCAGCACCTTCTGGAGAACCCCGGCGCAGATTTTGCGCGACTCGTCGGCCAGCTGCTTCGGGATCCTCTCCCGGAGCCGCTAGAGTGCCTTCGCCACGCCCTTGAAGAACAGGCTGAGCTTGGCGCTGGGTTGAAGACTCTCGTCGGAAGGATACCCAAAATCCTCCATCCCCAGCTGCGCCAGCTCCTCGTTGATGACTGTGGCAGTGTTCACCAGACCCTCGGTCCAGTGCTCCACTGTGTCTCTGAACGAGTTCTGGGTAACTGCAATGCTCTCCAACAGCGCCGCGTCAGCCTTGACCTTCTCTGCCAAGGTCTTCTCCCGCTCCTTGGCGGCCTCCAGCGTCTGCGTCAGCGTGGCCAGCTTCAGCTCCAGGTCTGCTTTGGAATCCTTGGCGGCGCTGAGCTCCTTGCCCCTCTCAGCGAGAAGGCCTTGCAGCTCGCCGTGGGCGGCAGCATCCTTCTCGCGCTCACGCTTGAGCGTGGCAAGCTCCTCGCCGCTCTTGCCAATATCGGCCTCCAGCCGTGCCACCTTCTCCTCTAGCTCTTTATTGGCGGCCTCTGCAGTTGCCGCGGCATCCTTTGCCTCCTTGAGCGCCCCGCCAAGTGCTCACTCACGCTCGGCGAGCTCTTCCTCGTAGCTATCGAGGTGGGCCTTCCGCTGCACTAGCTCGCCTTCCCACGCGGACTGCTTCTCGGCAACAAGTCTTTGTTCCTCCTCAGCCTCGGCCTTCTAGAGAACAAAGGTCGTGCGCTCCTCGTCGACTTGCTCCCGCTCCTGCGCCAGGGACCGAAGAGCTTCTTGATTTCGTCCCCGGAGCTCCTCCGCGCGCTTCTCCATGTCAACTCCCGCCTTCGCGACAAGCGCTTCCCGGGAAGCCAGCTTGGCTTGCCGAGTGCGGTAGAGTGACAGCAGCTTCCGCAGCAGCTGCTCTTCCTCAGGCTCGCCACTGCTGCTGCCGGGCGCGTCGACCAATGACAGTCCAGCAGAGGCGAGCACCTCCCCGTCAAAAGTCTCCCCCTCGACCGGCGCCTTGGAGCTCGACGCCCAGGGCAGCTTGATGAAGATGTTGTCACCGGCCTGCAAGTAGGCGCCGGGCTGGGGCTCCTCGGAGCCTGGCTCCGCAGAAGCGGCAGAGGGTTCGGCGGTCGGCGCAGCGCCCGGCGCTCCTGCGACCTCAGGGTCATCAGTGCGATCGCCCGACCCCTCGCCGGCTTCCGCAGCAGCAGCCTCGGCGGCCTCCTCGCCGGCGGTCACATCAGCACCGGCACCTTCCTCGCCGGTGCCCTCTGTCTCCATTGGCTCAGCCGAAGATGGGTCTGAAGAACGAAGAGGGGAGGAAAATCAATCAAAAAATCCAAGAAAGGAAAAAACGAAAGAAGCAGAACCCAAGGGAAAGTTTTTGGGAAAGTGGATTACCTACGCCAAGATCTTCAGTTACGGCCTCGGTCGCCGCAGGATCAGCAGTACCGCCCCTTGCTGGAGAGTCCCCCCTTGCCGGAGAGCGCTCCCTTGCCGGGGACTCCTCCCTTGGCGGCGCAGTCGAAGCAGGTGGCACTTCGGGACCGGCCTCCGGGTGCTCCTAATGAGGCTGCTCTGCTCCTGCACAAGTCAACAAGCAAGATATCAACAAAGGAAAAAGCACTCAAGCGCGCCCGACAGCAGAAGGCTAAACAATGAACTTACGCTGGGGGCTGCGCTGGGGGCTGCTCCGAGGGGTGATTGCCAGGTCCGTCAAGGTGGTCTCGGGCCCACCTCCTGCCGACGCGATGGGGTCATCCTCGATGACGATCACTGTAGCCTTGGCCCTCTTCGCCGCTCTCTGGGCCAGTGTTCTGAAAAGAAAAGAGTCCAGATTGGAGCAAGTCAGATACAAGATATAAACAGCAAGATTGAAGGATTGTAAGGGCACCAAAGAAACTCACTCTTCTTCCTCCTCGTCGGAGCTGAGCGCGGAAAGATCGAAGTCCGGCCCTCCTCCGGTGCGGCGAGGTGGAGGAGTAGGATCCCTTGCCCGCTTGGCGGGGGCAGTGGCGGTGGCCCGGGAAGATCCCACTCCAGTTGCCGCTGTTGCGTGAGGCGCTCCCGCGGCAACATTGCTGGCCGCGGTAGACCGCGTCGTGCGGCTCGGTGGGTGTGGAGCCGGCTACCGCCCCGCTGCGTCCCCGGCCCTGCGAAGGCGCCTCCTTGGCGGGGCCGGGGGCTCCGCCTGCGGCAAGCTCTCTGAAGGCTCAGCCTCCTCCTCGCCAGCCTCGCTCGACTCGGCTTCCGAACCGGCAGGCTCCTCTTCGCCCATGAACTCCGCGCGTTCGGCAAGGTTTGCCGCCTCTGCAGCCTCCACCTCCTCCACAGTAAACCCAAACACACCTGCAGCAGCTGCGGCCGCAGCCTCTTCTGCCCTAGTAGCAATGAGTTGCAGCTCCTCGTCGGTGGTGTCACGGGTGAGGCTCTTCTGCTCGTCGGCGCGGACCGGCACTTCCTCCAAGGTGTCGAAGAACGCTTGCACAACGTCATCCGCAGGCTCTTGCCAAGTTGGGACGATGCCGTGTGAATCGCACAACGGCATCATGGCGCGGATCCGGTCAAGCGAAGAGTTATTGCACAAAGGAACTACACCCCTCGGGAGTGTGAATGGGTGCTGGGGGTCGCGTTTGAATAATTCCAAGAGCATTGCATCCAACTCCAAGACGGTGAAGTTGTAGTTGAGGCCCGGCCGCAGCCTCATGATGTCCGCCGAATTCTTGAATTCCCAGGCGGGCCTCCCCCTCTCCTGCAGGGGGGCAATGCGGCGGCGGAGGAAATCTGCCCCGACAGCACCTACGGTGAGCCCGGCAAGCCTGAGGCGAAGAATCCTAGTGATGGCGATCTTCAGTCTCTCGTCTTCCGGGGCCACGTTGCTCCAGTCATTGTCGCGCACTATTGGAGTTTGGCGCACGGCGGTGAAGGGCTGCGGATCCTCCTCGATGATCCAACACCACTCCGCTCTCCATTCCTCCCACTTGCTGCGGAGCTCACCCTCCAAGTACGCATCCTTCTTGCCGACTCTCGAGATCCAAGCAATCCCTCCGGCAAGCGGCTCTCCTCTCTCTACCCGAGGCATGAAGTAATGGCGGAAAAGGGCTACACTAGGGTGGACTCCGACAAAGTTTTCGCACAAGTGTGCGAAAACTGCCATGGTCAGGACAGCATTGGGGGTGAAGTCAAGGAGGCAGAAGCCATATGTGTTCATAATGTCACAAAAGAACTCCGAGAAGGGCGGGCAGAGCCCGCAATAGAAGAATAGCGGGAAGAACGGGTACCCATTTGGAGCCGACTCCGAGGCAGCGGCCGGGAGTACCCTCGTGCGCGGATGCGCACGCGTCTCCGTCGCCCAAAAGAGGTAGAAGTACTCCCTCAGCTCCTGCACGCCGAGCTGGGGGGTGAAGATCGCTCGCTCCTTCCGCAGCGCCGCGAGCCGCTGCGCCTCGGCCGACTTCACGCCCTTTCCCTTGTCGGCTTTCGGGGCCATGGCGGAGGTGGTGGAGAAGGTCGACGACGTGGTGATGCTGGTGGCAAGGGGGGCGGAACACTGCTCTCTCGGCTTCGAGAAGAAGGGGGGAGCGGCGGAGTTTGTGAAGAAGGAGTAGCAGCAACTAGCGAGGGGGAACGAACTGCCCCTGTTTCCTCTGCTTATAAAGAGGGACGGGGCGGACGTTTCGGCCTTCCAAATAAACAACCACCCACGATCTCTCTCACGATGCCGCATTCAACGCGTGTCGTTATGGGAGAGTGCGATGGATACGGAACAAGATTTGGCGTGGCCCAGCCCGCGTGTGCCCGTGCCCTGTCTTGGGCCTGGCCCAACAGCGCTCGGCACCGTGTCTGGCCCAGGCCCGGGGGCTCCTGTCGGTGTACTAGATTAGGGGTACCCTAGTACCCCGAACTTGTGCACGGGCAGTTGCAGCACCCCGCGGCAAAGGCTTGCCGGGTGATCGCCAAGATCCCCCAAGGTTACCTTGGAGCCATCCAATAACAAAGTATTTAAGCTAAGGAGACAAGACCCCGGCAAGAGGAGCTTGCCGGGAAGGCCAACCAAGGCGCTCCAAGGAACTTGCCGCGACACGCCACGCGCTTCGGCAAGGCAACAAGGCCCCGGCAAGAGGAGCTTGCCGGGAAGACCAACCAAGGTACCTCGAGGCCCGATGAGCGACAAGCTTCCGGACCCGGCAAGATAACAACAGCGGCAAGGTGCTTGCCACGGCAGGCGGCCACTCTGCGTCCACGCTCCAGCGCATCCACCAACGTGTCGCTCTGGGGGCCTCTCCGGGCGTGCGTGGCGGGAGGCTGTGCAGCCAGCGGTGCGCAGTGGCATGCGAAGCTGACAAGATCGCCATCGTGGCGAACGGTGGCGCCCCTAACGGTCCTTTTCTGCACTGTTCGGGCGACTCAGACGGGCATTTAATGCCCTTGTCCCTTGCCGTCAGGGTTAGGTAGGGTGCACTGTGCAAGCAACTGTATCAACTACCTCACTTTTTACGTTTTTACCCTCCTCTGCGTTGCCACCTGTCGGTGACCCCTTTAGCGTATAAAAGGAGGCCCATGCGCAACGTAGAGGGGGTTCGGTTCGGAGCCTCAGACAGTTTGCTTCGATCCATTCGTAGCCCAGAGAACATCACACTCTCGCTTTGGAGAGCAAGAACACCAGATAATACAACCAGACAAGCAGCAGTAGGAGTGTTATCTCTCCGGAGAGCTCCGAAGCTGGGTAAACTGCTTGTGTGCCTCGCCTCGATCTGCTCTTCGTGCGATCTCCGCCCCCCGCCGAACCGAAAGGGGTCCGGTCCGCCGGCCCCATAGGTGTTCGAGGATCAGTTCACCCCGACACTATGTCTCCTTCTCCATTATTGAAGGGTGATGAAGACATGACGTTGGTCTAGTTGAATCTGTCAGAAAATAGCAAGAAAAGATAACAAAGGATTTCTCCGTGATACGATGGTCAATAGGTTCAAGAAGTATATATAGATTTTTTTATCTTGGAGGACAAGCATATGGTAGAAAAATGGAGTACGAAAGGTGTCCCAGGTGGGCACAACCCACCTGGGCGCACGAGGCAAGCCTGGTGCACCCTGGTGTCTTGTGCCCACCAGGGGATGCTTCCTGGAAGTTTCTTTATTCCCAAAATTCTTAAATATTCCAAAACTGGAAAAAATTGCGGATTTTTCAGAGTTCGTTTACTTACCGTAACACGTACCTCCTTATTTTCACGATACTAGAGTGTTCCGGAAGGACTCTTTTATGTGTTCTTCCGGTATCATAGTTTGGATAATATTAATTTCAACATTAATGGGAGTACCTAAGATATAATGCTTTATTCGGCCCATTGACAACCTTCGGGTTAGTACCTTCAGAATTATTTATTTTGATGGCTCCAGACCGGTAAACCTCCTCGATGACATATGGGCCTTCCCATTTTGAGACAAGTTTTCCTGCAAAGAATCTGAAATGAGAGTTGTACAAAAGAACATACTCTCCGACCTTAAACTCACGCTTTTGAATTCTTTTGTCATGCCATCTTTTAACTTTTTCTTTAAATAATTTTGCATTT
Organism: Triticum aestivum; assembly: GCF_018294505.1. Taxonomy (NCBI): domain Eukaryota; kingdom Viridiplantae; phylum Streptophyta; class Magnoliopsida; order Poales; family Poaceae; genus Triticum; species Triticum aestivum. The sequence goes on along the minus strand of NC_057812.1, from coordinate 391,075,879 downwards.
TCATAAGCTTGGGTTCTCCATTCATCTAATGAGCTAATATTAAATAACCTCTTTTCACCAGCAAGTTTGAAGTCATAGTTGAGTTCTTTGATTGCCCAATATGCTTTATGTTCTAACTCAAGAGGCAAATGACAAGCTTTTCCATAAACCATTTTATAAGGAGACATACCCATAGGATTTTTATATGTTGTTCTATAAGCCCAAAGTGCATCATCTAATTTCTTAGACCAATTTTTCCTAGACCTATTGACATTCTTTTGCAAAATTAATTTTATTTATCTATTGCTAAGTTCAACTTGACCACTAGACTGAGGATGATAAGGTGATGCAATTCTATGGTTAACATCATACTTGGCAAGCATTTTACGGAAAGCACCATGGATAAAGTGTGAACCACCATCAGTCATTCAATATCTAGGGACTCCAAACCTTGGGAAAATAACTTCCTTAAGCATTTTAATAGACGTGTTGTGATCAGCACCTACTACTTGGAATAGCTTCTACCCATTTAGTAACATAATCAACAACAACCAAAATATGTGTATACCCATTAGAGGAAGGAAAAGGTCCCATGTAATCAAATCCCCAAACATCAAATGGTTCAACAGCAATTGAATAATTCATAGGCATTTCTTGACGCTTATCGCCTATTCTTTGACATTCATCACAAGATAAGACGAACTTACGGGTATCCTTGAAGAGAGTAGGCCAATAAAATCTAGATTGTAATACCTTATGAGTAGTTGTATCTCTAGCATGATGCCCTCCATAAGCTTCGAAGTGACATTTCCGTAGGATTTGTCCCTGTTCCTGCTTAGGTACACAACGTCTAATAATACCATCTACTCCTTCTTTATAAAGATGTGGCTCATCCCAAAAGTAATGTCTTAAATCATAGAAGAATTTTTTTTCTTTTGTTGGTATGTAAATATAGGTGGTAAATATTTAGCAACAATGTAATTAGCATAATCAGCATACCAAGGAGTACTGTGAGAAACATTTATTGCATCTAACTGCTCATCAGGAAAACAATCGTCAATAGGTAGTGGGTCATCAAGCACATTTTCAAGCCTAGATAAATTATCAGCTACTGGGTTCTCAACTCCTTTTCTATCAACGATATGTAAATCAAATTCTTGTAACAAGAGAACCCATCGAATAAGCCTAGGTTTAGCATTTTTCTTTTTCATAAGATATTTAATAGCAGCATGGTCTGTGTGAACAGTTACTTTGGAATCAACAATATAAGGTCTAAATTTATCACAAGCAAACACCATTGCTAAGAATTCTTTTTCAGTAGTAGCATAATTTCTTTGAGCACTGTCTAGAGTTTTACTAGCATAATGAATAACATTAAGTTTCTTATCAACTCTTTGTCCTAGAACAGCACCAATAGCATAATCACTAGCATCACACATAATTTCAAAAGGCAAGTTCCAATCAGGTGGTTGAATGATAGGTGCAGAAATTAAAGATTTCTTAAGTGTTTCAAAGGCTTCTAGACAATCACCATCAAAAACAAAAGGAATATCCTTCTGCAAGAGACTGGTAAGAGTCCTAGAAATTTTTGAACAGTCTTTGATAAATCTCCTATAGAAATTAGCATGGCCTAAGAAGCTACGAATACCTTTTATATCTTTAGGACATGGCATTTTCTCAATTGCATCAACCTTAGCTTTGTGCACTTCAATACCTCTTTCGGAAATTTTATGACCCAAGACAATGCCTTCATTAACCATAAAGTGGCACTTCTCCCAATTCAAGACAAGATTTGTTTGTTCACATCTCTGCGAAACTCGATCAACAGTGCTTAAACAATCATAAAAAGACTTCCCATAAACAGAAAACTCTGCCATGAAAACCTCAACAATCTTTTCACAAAAGTCAGAGAATATAGCAGTCATACATCTTTGAAAGGTAGCAGGTGCATTACATAAACCAAAAGGCATACGTCTATAAGCGTAGGTTCCAAACGGACAAGTAAAAGTGGTCTTTTCTTGATCAGGTTGAGAAACAGGTATTTGTAAAAACCCAGAATATCCATCAAGGAAGCAAAAGTGTGTGTGCTTAGATAACCTTTCAAGCATTTGATCAATAAGAGGCAAAGGGTAATGATATTTTCTAGTTGCTTTGTATAATTTTCTAAAATCAATTACCATTCTATAGCTTGTAACAATTCTTTGTGGAATAAGTTTATTCTTGTCATTAGGAACAACAATTATACCTCCTTTCTCATGAACACAATGAACAGGACTTACCCATCTACTATCAGCTATGGGATAGATTATACCTGCTTCCAGAAGTTTTAATATTTTCATTCTTACCACTTCTTTCATCTTCGGATTTAACCGACGTTGGTGATCAACAACGGGTTTAGCACCAGGTTCCATATTAATTTTGTGCTGACATAGAGTGGGACTAATGCCCTTTAAATCATGAAGAGTATATCCAATAGCAGATCGGTGCTTCCTTAGAACTTTCAATAATCTTTCTTCTTCATGTTCTGAAAGGTTAGCACTAATAATAACAAGATATATCTTCTTTTCATCAAGATAAGCATATTTCATGGTGTCTGGCAATTGTTTTAATTCAAACACAAGATCACCTTTAGGTGGAGGAGGACCTCCTAGAGTTTCAATAGGAAAATTGTGTTTAAGCAGAGGACGTTGTTCAAAGAAAATTTTATCTATTTCATTTCTTTCATGCATATGAAAGTCATTCCCATGGTCTAGCAAATATTGTTCTAAGGGATCAGTAGGTGGTACAACAATAGAAGCAAGACCAATTAATTCATCTTTACTAGGCAATTCTTTTTCATGAAGATTTCTACTAAACTTGGAAAAATTAAACTCATAAGACTCATTACCAAAACTAACACCGACAGTTTGTTTCTCACAATCTATCTTAGCACTAACAATGTTCAAGAAAGGTCTACCAAATATAATGGGACAAAAGTCATCTTGTGGGGAACCAAGAACAAGAAAATCAGTAGGGTATTTTATTTTCCCACACAAGACTTCAACATCTCTAACAATCCCAATTGGTGATATAGTGTCTCTATTAGCAAGTTTAATAGTAGCATCTATGTCTTCTATCTCTGCGGGTGCTATGTCATTTATAATTTATTGATATAAGGTGTAAGGAATAGCACTCACACACTAGCACCTATGTCACATAAACCATGATAACAGTCATCTCCTATTTTAACTGAGATGACAGGCATGCCAACAACAGCTCTGTGTTTATCTTCCTTATCAGGTTTGGCAATTCCAGCAGCTTCTTCACAGAAGTAAATAACATGCCCATCAACATCTTCTTCCAAGAGATCTTTAACCATAACAATACTAGGTTCTACTTTAATTCGTTCATCAGTTTTAGGTGTTCCAATGTAGCTTTTGTTAACCATAGATGAAACTTTAGCATGTTTCCTTATCCTAGGGAAAGGTGGTTTCTCAATATAAGCAGAAGGAACAACTGGATCAGCATTATAAAGTATAGTTTCTTCTTTAATTGGTACCGGTTCTTTAATTTCTTCTTTAATAGGTGGGTGATATTTAAACCACTTCTCCTTAGGGAGTTCAACATGAGTAGCAAATAATTCACAAAGGAGGCTACTATCTCAGAGTCAAGTCCATATTTAGTGCTAAACTTTTGAAAAGCATCGGTAACCATAAAAGATTTAACACAATCATACTCAAGTTTAATACCTGACTCTTTACCTTTGTCGAGTTCCAAACTTCAGAGTTGAATTTAATTCTTTCCCAAAGATCCCACCGGAATTCAATAGTCTTCTTCATAAAAGAACCAGCATAAGAAGTATCAAGCATGGTTTGATCATTACGACAAAGCCGAGCATAAAAGTTCTGAATAATAATTTCTCTTGAGAGCTCATGATTGGGGCATGAATATAACATTGAATTAAGCCTCCCCCAAGCGAGAGCGATACTTTCTCCTTCACGGGGCCAAAAATTATATATATAATTCCGATCATGATGAATTAGATGCATAGGATAATTTTTTTGGTGGAACTCCAATTTCAAACGTTTCCAATTCCATGATCCAGTATCATCGCATAGCCTATACAATGCCAATGTTTTTCCCTTCAAAGATAAAGGGAAAACCTTCTTCATAACTTTATCTCCGGGTAAACCTGCAAGCTTAAACAATCCACAAATTTGTTCTACATATATCAAGTGCATACAAGGATGTTCGGTTCCATCTCCTGCAAAAGGATTAGCTAGTAGTTGTTCTATCATACCCGAAGGAATTTCATATTCAATGTTTTCAGTAGGTGCAGTAGGTTGTGGGGTAGCTAATTGTGGTTCCGGACGAGGTGAAGATACCCCGAAAAAACCCCTCAAAGGATTGTTTTCCATAGTAACAAGTGACAATAAATATCAGCACGCTATATAAATGTTTCCTTACCAAAGGTGCTTCACTCCCGAGCAACGGCACCAGAAAATAGCCTTGATGACCCACACGTACAGGCGATCAATTGTAGCTCTTTTCGATAAGTAAGAGTGTCAAAACCAACAAGGAGCAGAAGGAAATGACAAGTAGTTTTTAGTAAGGTAATGTCTGCAAGTACTGGAATTGTAAGTAGTAGAGTAGTTTGATAGCAAGATAATTTGTAATGGGCAAGTAACGATAGTAGTAGCAAAAGTGCAGCAAGGTAGCCCAATCCTTTTGAGGCAAAGGACAGGCCAAAACGGTCTCTTATAATAAGCAAAGCGTTCTTGAGGGTACACGGGAATTTCATCTAGTCACTTTCATCATGTTGGTTTAATTCATGTTCGCTACTTTGATAATTTGATATGTGGGTGGACCGGTGCTTAGGTGTTGTTCTTACTTCAACAAACCTCCTACTTATGATTAACCCTCCCGCAAGCATCCGCAACTACAAGAAAAGTATTAAGAATACGACAATGCTATTTTTCCTGCCGACTGGTGGTTTGCAATAGGCACATACGATCTGGCGACCGCTCGATCCGCTCCAATTTTTTTTCCAGTCTCCCGCGCAACAATCGCTCGATCTGGTTCTTTTTCAGTCTCACGCATGGAAAAGAAAAAAAGGGCACTAGCAAGAATTGAACCTAGAACCTGTTGGTTGAGGCCATAGCACGCTACCAACTGAACTAACTCTCTCTTCTGGTTTTACACGCAGATTACTTCTTTTTTATACCTTATTAAATGAGTAGAAAGGAAAAACAACTCAATCCGTTTCTCTCAGGTGACAAAACCGGGAACTTGTTTGTAAATAGCATGGTATTTGACGCATGCGGACCTAGTAAATTATGATGCAAAGACCGTGATAACTACGGGTAAATAGCACGATTATGCATCATAGATCTGATAATTTACATACAAATACCATTGGTAATTTTGACACGGAAAACTATTAAAACATATCCTGATAACTTCTGTCTAAACAACAGGATAATATACACGCCAATTTTGTGTAAAAAACATAGTAATTTACGCACGACTGACAATATAACAAACAATCATGGTCACACAATAGAGCCGGTAACTTTTGGCTGGGGAACAATTTAGTGGAAAAACAAACCCCGGTAACTTTTATGTAAATATGATAGTAATATATGCATAATAGAGCCGATAAATCACATACAAACACTATGTTAATTCTTTTAACCCCAGAATGAAAGTTGTTGAAAACAATACCCCCGGTAACTTTTGTGCAAATATCATGGTAATATAAGAAAAACAAAGATGATAACTCGCGCACAAGCACCATGGTAACCTTTCTACCCAAAAAATGTTAAATAATCTAGTCCAGTAACTTGTATTTAAATAACATGATAATATATACACAACAAAGTTGATAACTCACATACAAACACTTTGGTAACCATTTAACCCGAGGAAAAATATTGAAAAACAACCCCTGATAAATTCTATGTAAATAGGATGGTAGTATACACACAACAAAGCTGATAGCCCACGTACGAACACCATGGTAACTCCTTTGACCCTAGGATAAAAGTTGTTGGAAATCATACCCCGGTAATTTCTGTGCAAATAACATGATATATTACACACAACATAGCTGATAACTTTGACTTTGAAAATTTTATCTTTGGAAAACATTACTCTGATAACTGTTGTGTAAATGACATGATAATTTATGCACTACAGCCCTGATAATTTAGATACAAACATGACGGTAATATTTCAACGCGAGGGGTGCTTGAAACGTACCCTGATAATTACTATGTAAATAGTATGATAATTTATGTATCGCTGTCATGATAACTTATGTACAAACACCACGATAACGTTGACCTAGAAAAAAGTTTTTAAAAACATCTCTTGATAAGTTTTGTGTAAATATCATGATTTTTACAGACTGCAAAGTATAATACTTTTGTACAACACCCAGCCGTATCTCTGACCCAAAAAAATATTTAAAATATTCCCCGGTAACTTATGTATAAAAAGCATGATAAGTTACGTACCAAATGGTTGATAACTTTTGTACCCTCGCAAAAAAACTTGTGTACCTTGGCATGCTTTTTACAACGAAGTAACCATGATATGTCAACAATTTTTACTACGTTAAAATTACCATGATGTTGTAAATATTAACAGAGCAGCCGGGCCATCTATATAGGATAAAAAATATAAAAGGAAAGAAAGAAAAAATATTCGTTTCCAGGTCATGCTAAGTAGTAGTATAAATATTATCTAACCTTAATGTAATCACTGGCTCAATCTAGACTGGGTGGTTGCGAACTACTGTGGTCTACCAAGAGGTGGTGGGTTCGATTCCCACTTCTACCAATTCTTAGTGTATGGAGCAGAGAAGTACTACACCAAATGAGTAAACAGGAGTTATTTGGTGTGAGTAAGCAAGGTGCATCATGGCATAGGACAACATGTCAAATAATTCACACCATTCTTTGTCCAGGAGTACTCCACGTGTCGTTCATCTTACTTAATGACAAACACCTTAACCAACCAACTGCTTAAATAGACATATCTCATCTGTAGAGATGTCAAATTCACTTGGATATTTACATTGGACTTCAAAGTATTCCCAATATTGTATGCATGGCCTGTAGTATGATGGTACTGTATGGGTTGTTGTAGGAATCAGTGGTTACCTTGTGCAAGGGTCCTCTTAAACTGGTATTTCTTGGCATTACCTAGCTGGATATTCAGATTTCCTTGCGCTCTTATGGCTCTCTGAGTAATCAACCATCCAAAACATAGCTTATTTGAGGGAGAAGCAGCAATTACCAAATAGAACACTGGTGCATGTCGGTCCTAAACAAACGGTTTTTAACCCATTTTCGTGACGGCATTTGAAACTGTCGCCAAGTGAGTGTGGGCAATAGGGGGTCCTTCCCACATGACCCAGAAACCATCGAGGATATGCCCTCCTGGCACGCACGCTCAGCAAAATGAGATCGTGTGCGACCGGCGAGCGCTCAAATACGGAAATACGTACAGTAGAGCTAAAAATACAATTATACGGCGAAATTGTTTCCGATCACAAGTACATACCACACAGTCAGTCCCCGCCAAATGTTTCCGTTCATATGTACATCCCACATAGTCGCTCCATGGAAAACATTTCTGTTCACAGGTACATCACAAACATTTTTCTCGTTAAATCATTTGTGTTATTGAATGTATCACACACGGTCCGTAGAAGAAACTGTGTGGCAAAGATTGTCCGTCACACACAGTTTTTATGTGGTAAACATTTGTGCAAGGTGGCCTAACGCAAACAGTTTTCAAGAGAAAGTCATGTGTGATTATTCATTGATCCAACATGGTTTATTCCTAGAAACTGTGTGCATTGCGTGAGGTCATCGCCCATGGTATTTTTCAACAACTATTTGGAATAGCAAAACCCAATTAGTAGGCTAATTATTCGATTATTCATAATCCATTTATTAATATAATTGACATTTCATATTAAGCACACAATATATTTCATTTCCATATTAGGGAAGTAGAATTTCATAATTGAAATACATTAGAGTACAACATGATATAGCTTCAGCACTCGGCTACCCCCATTACACAACTGCACTAGGAGCAAGTTCCACATGCAACATGTAGAACCTTTTGAAATTAGCATCATAGACGGTATATAGACAGATGCATATCATCTGGAAAACTGATGAAGTGGAAGGAGAATATTGAGCCTTCATTCATGTTGAAGGTCTTTGCAACTTTAGGCCAGTCCTGTGGATGATTGACCGTCCGTCCTTTGTCCTCTTCAGGAACACTTCAATATTGAACCGTGGGTGTTGTATGAATACCTTCCTCGCCTCCAGACCATAGAGGTGGTTTGAGAGGTAACCATCAGTGAAATGCTTTGGAAAGGCCTGAAAACAAGGATGTGCATAAATATCTTCTCTATATTGGAAATGGGGCAAAGGAATAAAAAAGGCAAGGCATAATAGTTTGTACCATCTTGTAGTGAACTGATGTCTTCTTCATTGTGCAGACAAAGATCTTGTTGTTTTTTGTCACTAATTTCTTTATCCTAACAATCTTTCTGAGTTTCTTGATTTGATTGATATTCATGGACAACTCATTTCCCCATATGCAAAGTGGGTCGAACAGTGGGTCAAAACCTCTGATAGCAGGACCTACATGTGCAAGACCAAATTGTTAAAAACCAAAATATTAGAATGGTTCCTGCAATTGCACAATAATGTGCTAGAGGATGGACCATGCACGTGCTAACCTCGATTGTAAACCTTAGTGCTTCCCATTGTTTCCCTGCGACACATATAAGGTAGTTAGTCATCAGGTTAAGTAAGGGTTCACATTCTATTAGTAAAATATGTTGATGAAAAATAAGCACATTGGAGATTCATCAGATTAATTCAAGCCACACGAAAAACCCATTTACCCAAACCAAGCATGATTAAGAACTAGGAAATATTGCACTTGTATATGTTTCTCATGTATTAAGTGCAGCCAAATTTGATTTATTCCTCACATGCACAACGATACAAAATTCTACCCATGACAATTGGACATCGCATTGCAGAATTGAACCAAGCAGTTAACTAAACACCACAACAAATAAACCAAACATTAACTGAGCACCACATTGCACAATATAACGTACTCCTAATAGAAGATCAGACAGTTAACCAAACAGTTAACTACAACAAATTGTAGCAATTGTATTTTTTCTCATGTATTTACTACAGCCAAATTCAATTTATTCCTCACATGGTATACAATAACAGAATGCACCCACAACTATTGAACATTGCATTGCAGAATTGAACCAAATAGTTAACTAAACACCACAACACAAATGAACCCAACATTAACTTAGCACCACATTGCACAATGTATAACCAAACCAAGCATGCTTGACAACTTGGAAATGTAGCAATTGTATTCGTTTCTCATGTATTTTGTAAAGATAAATTCGATTTATTTCTCACATGGAAGACAATACAAAATTGCAGCCTGAAGAGTTGAACATCACTTTTGCATAATTGAACCAAACAGTTAACTGAAGACAACAACTAATTAACAAAACAGTTAATAAGTGAGCACCACACTGCACGACATATAGAACATATACACTAGAGCAACAGATTGCATGGTAAAATTAGATAGCACAATTCACTAGAATTTGTGAAGGAAAGGCAGGAGCAGCACACTCAACGGGTAAACCAAGTATGCTTAACTGGCGTAGCTAGAAAATGGCAAGGTGCACCTCCAAGATCTGGGGTCAGCACGAATGGCAACCATCGCGACCTCATCCGCGCGTGCGGCCGTGATTTTCTTCTCCGCTGCCAAATGCTCCTTGAGATCCTGGCTATACTGCGTGCACCACGGCTTAAGGCGGCGCTTATTTGGTGGAGGGGTCGGTGATTTAGGTGGAAGGTGCCGCACTCGCGCCGGCGGTCGGGGTATGTGGGATGTGGAAGGAGGAGGAGGATGGGGGTCGGGTGTGGATTACTTGCCTGGATAGACGAGGCCGAGCAGCGTGAAGGAGGGTCGCCGATGAGGAGGCGGCGCTGCAAGCAAGGAGTGAAGCTTTCAACTTGGAAAGGAAGGCAGAAAGAGGGGAAATGTGGCTTTTGGTAAGGGGGACGAGGAGGTAGATATTTCCGCGGAAGCTGAAAATTTGGAATCGCTTCAGCCAAAAAACTGGCGCGCAAAGTATCATTAGACACGGTCCCTTATTCAGAACTGTGTACGATATGTGGGCATCACAAACGATTCAGATAGCTTCACCCATGTGTGATGAGTTTGAACGTCAAAAGTTTTGGTTCGAATTTCCATGGTTACAGTGGTCATCCACGTCATTGCATAATTTGGGTACACAAAGGAGACTACAGCACACCTACACTTCTTAATCGAGCAAGTTCAGCAATTAAACAGAGCTAGCTGACCTAACATTACTCTAACAAATTAAATACTGGCGCTCTTAATTAAACAAAACAAAGAGTACTACTACGCCTGGTGCTCGTCGATCTCCGTCGCCGCCTCCATGTCCAGCTCGCGCCCAACGGTCTCCTGGGGAAGGGGATCTGTGGCATCCATCGCACCATACTCGGCAAGCATCTCGCCATCTGCGTCCGCCATCTCTTTGGAAAAGGCCGCCATGAGCTAGGCATGGGCGGACGCGATCTGGGCTTGGACGGGCTCCATCATTGCAAGCTATGTGGCAAAGGAACGGATGGCTGCTCGAATGCTCTCGGCGATTGCCAGCTCTTCGCCCATGGGTTGCCCACCGTTGTCAGAGAAGCTTCATTCAATTTGTGCGGTGACTGCCAGGAGCTGGGCGTGGGCGGCTGAGGGAGTCCTGGACTAAGGGGTCCTCGGGTGTCCGACCTATTGGACATGGGCCGGACTGATGGGCTGTGAAGATACAAAGACCGAAGACTCTACCTGTGTCTGGATGGGACTCTCCTTGGCGTGGAAGGCAAGCTTGGCGACCAAATATGAAGATTCCTTTCTTTGTAACCGACCCTATGTAACCCTAGATCCCTCTGGTGTCTATATAAATCGGAGGGCTAGGTCCATAGACACATCTCCTCATAATCATAGTCAGACAAGCTAGACTTTTAGGGTTTAACCATTATGATATCGTGGTAGATCAACTCTTGTAATACTCATATTCATCAAGATCAATCAAGAAGAAAGTAGGGTATTACCTCCATAGAGAGGGCCCGAACCTGGGTAAACATTGTGTCCCCCGTCTCCTGTTACCGTCGACCTTAAACGCACAGATCGGGACCCCCTACCCGAGATCCGCCGGTTTTGACGCCGACATTGGTGCTTTCATTAAGAGTTCCGCTATGACGTTGAATGATAGGATCGATGGCTCGCCTTGTTCTCAAGGACAACGTCACCTCCGGAGGAGCACTGGCCCCAGGCCAAACTCTCTGGCTGGGTGGCTTCATCATGACCGCCCGTTCGGCCGTTAAGCCAACAATGACTTCTAGGGTCATCAAAAATCCCCTCCATGTTGACTCCAAATACTCCAAGCTGATGGATCCAACGGAGCTGTCGCCTTTAAATGAGCTCCTTGATCGCATCGCCGCTTTGGGGGTCGCCACAGACTATGATCGGATTGGGATTAAGCCCGATCAGAGAGAAATTAAAACTCCGGCGATCACCCATCAAATAGCGGTAGCAGAGGAGCAAGTCGACAACTCTTCCTCTATATTGAGGATGAACTACGTTCAGATCTCCGAGCTTGAAGAGCCGGACACCTACCTGTAGAAGGATGTGCCTTGTCTTTCGAACATAGAATTGGATGACATGCCCAAAAAACCAGCCGACATCCCGGAGCCCGAACTACTAAGCTCGGAAGTTCTTCAAACTCCGGATCCTAAACTGGGTCAGGGTTCGGATTTTAAACCACCCACCACCCAGATATAAGCAATCTCATGGGCATACAACAGCAGTCTTAGGAAACAGTGCACCACTTCTGGGCCAGATTCCTCCTTGTCAAAGATAAGATTGAAGATTATCGCGACGAAGACGCGGTTTCAGCATTCCGCAACAATTGCATGGATGAAGGAGTCCTCAACGCCATCAACCGTCATCGCATATCATGCTTCGTAGACTTGGCAACCATTGTATGCAAGTACTACACAATGCAAAGCGCCTGGAAAACTCAGGCAACTCGCTAGGAACCACCGGTTTCCACCCAACCCCTCGTTCTGGTGAAAAGGACGCACCCTCATAGCACGCCCAGCCCAATGGTAAAGAAATATAAGCCCGTTACGGGACACTGAACTGTTCTGGAGGGATGGCTTGATGGACCTTGCAAGTTACACACAACACCAGATACCATGTCAACCCATAGCCTTAGAACATGTTGGATACTCCGGCAGGTGGCCAAGAGCGGCGAGGATATCCTCACCAAAAACAAGCCAGAGCAATATCCCCCAAAAGATGACGACCCCAGAGTATTGACGGTCTTCGAAACTTTCACTTCAAACAATAAGCGCAAACGGGCGCTCCGCAGCCTCACTGAAGTCTGCCAAATAGCAGCAACAAACCCTTGGAACGACACGGCCATAACTTTCAATGCCGACGACGAACCAAAATACAAGATAGTCCGGGCACCAGCCACCTTGGTCCTTAGTCTGATCGTGGACGGCTTCCAGCTTACCAAGGTTCTCATGGATGGTGGCAGCGGACTGAACCTCATTTACGAGGATACACTCCGTAAAATGGAAATAGACGGGAGCCGCATCGAGCAAAGTAGCACGACCTTCCAAGGAATTATCCCTAGTTGGGAAGCACGATGCGCGGGAAAAATCATGCTCGACGTGGTATTCGGCACACCGGAGAACTATCGGACCGAAGAATTAACCTTCCAAGTGGTCCCTTTCAACAGTGGATATCACGCCCTATTGGGGCGAGATGCATTTAAACGCTTCCAAGCTATACCTCACTACGCATATATGAAGCTCAAGATGCCCAGGCCCAACGGCATAATCACTCTCGCTAGTGATCCAGACATAGCAATCCGCGCCGAAAATAAAACCGCATGCCTGGCCCTTGAGGCATTATCCGAAGCCCTAGTGGCTGAAGAATTAACCGCATTATGCTCCATAGTGGATAGGGACGATGTTATTCTGGACAAACAACCCAAATCCACCTCCTTCAAACCAGCAGAAGAAATAGTCAAATTCCAAGTCCATCCAACGGACCCCAAGAAGACAGCATCTATCGGGGCACAACTAGACCCAACGGTCGACACCGCGCTACGAGAGTTTTTGCGTGAGAACTGGGATATATTCGCCTGGCACCCCTTGGATATGCCAGGAATCCCACATAGATTGGCCGAACACAACCTCAATATATTGAAGGGATATAAACCGGTCAAGCAAACACTGCGGCGCTTTTCCGAACCCAAGCGTCAAGCTATGGGGGAGGAGCTAGCCAAGCTAATCGAGGCCGGATTCATTAGAGAAATAAAACACCCCGACAGGCAACAAACTTGGTGATGGTGCCAAAGAAGGATAAATCCTAGTGCATGTGCATCGACTTCAAAGACCTCAATAAGGCCTGCCCTAAGGATCCCTTCCCCCTCCCCTGCATTGACCAGATCATTAACGCCACCACAGGACACGACTCACTGTGCTTCCTCGACGCATATTCTGGATACCATCAAATCAAAATGAAGGAGTCCGATCAAGCCGCAACAGCATTCATTACCCCAAATGGGCCATTCTGCTTCAACACCATGCCCTTTGGGCTCAAAAACGCCCGGGGCACTTACCAACGCATGATTCAAACATGCCTGGAGAAACAGATCGGCAAGACAGTCGAAGCATACATGGACGATGTCGTCATTAAAACTAGGGACGTCGGTTGACTGATAGACGATTTATGTCTCGTATTCGACAACCTCCGTGCATATGACATCAAGCTCAATCCGGAAAAGTGTGTTTGCAGCGTCCCTGCCGGAAAGCTGCTGGGCTTCATCGTTTCCAATAGAGGAATTGAAGCAAATCCAGCCAAAATCCGAGCTTTGTCACAATTGGCTACGCCAACGGACCTTAAACAGGTCCAAAAACTCGCAGGATGCGTGGCTGCTCTAAGACGCTTTATCTCCAGATTGGGAGACAAGGCACTGCCACTGTATCGCCTCTGGCACACCGACCACTTTGAGTGGACGGATGCGGCAATAGCCAGACTGGAAGAAATAAAAACCCTTCTTGCGAGCAACCCAATCCTGGCCACGCCGCACGTCGGCGAACCCATGTTATTATACATATCGGCAACATACCAAGTGGTGAGCGGCGTGCTCGTCGTTGAGCGAGCGTAGGACGGACACAAATCCCCACTTCAGAAGCCGGTATACTATGTATCCACTGTCCTCACACCATGCAAATCCCGGTACCCTCATTACCAAAAGATAGCATACGCGGTCTTCATGGCATCCCGGAAGCTACAACACTACTTCCAAGAATGTTCTATCACAGTAGCTTTCGAAGTACCACTCAATGACATAATAAACAACCGCAATGCTACGGGCCGGATAGCCAAATGGGCCATTGAGCTCCTTCCATTCGACATAACATACAAGCCGCGTCGAGCCATCAAATCCCAAGTACTGGCGGACTTCGTCGCCGAATGGACAGAGGCCGAACTCCCTAAAGAGTATGGCACATATTCCAACTGGGTTATGTATTTCGATGGTTCCAAAATGCTGGCAGGATTAGGAGCGGGCGTCGTCTTAACGTCCCCCACTGGAGACGTAGTCTAGTTAATGCTCCAAATATTATACACAGACTCCAATAACGCAGCCGAATATGAGGCCTTATTACACGGTCTCCGGATGGCTGTCTCCATGGGCATACGACGCCTAGAAGTGCGCGGGGACTCAAACCTCGCAATATCTCAGATAAATGGGGATTTTGATGCCAAAGATCCGAAGATGGCGGCTTAGCGCAACGCCGCCCTAAAAATGTTGGCTCGGTTCGAGGGGCTCGAGTTTCATCACGTGGCCCGAGAAAGTAATCAAGCGGTGGACGTCCTTGCTTGCATCGGCGCTAAGCGCGACCCCGTCCCACCTAACATTTTTCTGGAAAGGCTTTTCAAGCCATCAGTGGTATAGCAAGGGAAGAGCGGCAATACCAGTCCGGATCCAAACACAACCCCAGATTCCGAACACAACAATTTCATCGGGGGCTCAGCCACCGAAATAACACCGTCGGCCCATCTCATCATGGCGGTTATTGCCCCATGGACCGAACCATTCTTGGCCTACCTTAATAGGAAAGAACTGCTGAAGGATCAGAATGAGGCTCGCCGCATTGTTCGGCGCTCGAAGGCCTACAAGGTTCACGAAGGAGAGCTCTACAAGAAAAGCGCTACCGGAGTTCTTCAAAGATGTATCTCCCAGGAAGAGGGGCGACAACTCTTGGCTGAAATTCACGCTAGACTCGGCGGTCACCACGCCGCAGCTCGGGCCCTTGTTAGCAAGGCCTTCCATACAGGTTTTTACTGGCCGACGACCCGAGCAGATGCACAGGACCTTGTCCAACGTTGCGTCGGATGCCAACTATTCACCAACCAAAGCCATATGCCCCCCACCGCTCTACAAACAATCCCCATCACTTGGCCTTTTGCGGTCTAGGGACTCGATATGGTCGGACCCCTTAAAGGAGGAAGCCATAAGAGAAAGTATTTGCTGGTCATGGTGGATAAATTCACTAAGTGGATAGAGGCCAAACCAGTTAAAACGGCCAAGGCGGGGCCAGTGATAGAATTCATATCCGTGTGGTGCACCATTATGGTGCTCCACACAGCATCATCACCAATAACGGCTCCAATTTCACAGCCGATGAGGTGAAAACTTGGTGCGCTAATCTGGGCATTAAGCTCGATTACGCCTCTGTCTATCACCCACAAACAAACGGTCAAGTCAAATGGGCCAATGGTCTTGTTATGAGTGGCATCAAACCCAGACTACTGCGGTCTTTGAGAGAATCAGACAAGCACTGGGTTGAGGAGCTTGACTCTGTACTCTGGGGGCTGCGGACCACGCACAACCGTACTACTGGATATACACCATTCTTCATGGTGTACGTCGCAGAGGTTGTGTTACCCTGCGATATTATCCATGACTCACCTCAAGTGCGCATGTACGAAGAAAGAGAGGCTGACCTTGATCGGCAGGACAACCTAGATGCCTTGGAGGAGGAGCGTGATGTTGCAAAGGCCCATTCCGCATTTTATCAACAACAGGCCCGCAGATATCAAAGCAGAGAAGTACGGGCCAAGACTTATAATGTTGGCGGACTCATTCTACGCTTGCCGGAGAAGAAAAAGGACAAACTTAAGCCCAAGTGGGAGGGTCCCTTCATCATTGACGAAGTTCTCACAGGAGGATCGTACCGCCTGCGGGCTGCATCAGACAATCGCCTAGAGCCGAACCCTTGGAACGCGGCCAGACTCCGAAGATTCTATGCCTAGCGCCGAACTATTCGTTCGTCTCCTTCTTCCTATTGTTTCCTTTACTTTTTGTTCTCTCTTAGTTCTTCTTTTCCTTTTTTCTAGGCCTTAGAGCTTTTGCACAGCTAAACCGTGCACCAGTGACGTACACACCCTCGAACATGTACGTCCATCATACCTGGGGGCTTCCCGGACAGAAGCTTATTCTTATTTCCCGAGCATCAGGCTCATCACATATGTGTTTTCCCATATAACCTTTTATTCACCATTATATGCATCAATGTGACTTAACTTTTGGTTAAGCTGGGTTGCTTGGCTCCTGTGCTTATGCCCTACGTTCCCGTTAGTTCGGCTAGGGCATAAAGGGAGCACCTCTGCGATTGTTACTGCTGGGTTATCCGAATGTGCACCTCAGACTGGGTGAAGCCGAAAGCTAGCGTTCTTAAGGGAATAATCGGTCGGTGGATTAAAGATGTTTTTGCATTCACCTCATAGGGAACCCCCAGATGTTACGTATACTGTGATTTTTTCCAATCACAGTTTGGGCATGCATTTTAACGCATGCACACCCAGGGAAAGGAACCCTTAATGGAACTATTCTCTCTGGAAGATGTTTCTTACAATCATAATGTAATATAACATAACTAGCCGGATACAACTTGTGTGTTCAAGCAACTATGATCCCTACGCCTGGTTTCCATGCATACCCTGGTCTATTTTACCGCTCAGGTATTCGGAAACACTCCGCACCTTCGGGTCCAGAGGTCGAAGTGAAAAGGTCTGCCATGACAATCATTTTTACAATCCAGCTAGAGCTACATATATCAAGGAAAGTACATAGTCACTTGGACTCAAAAATTTCCTCCTCTATACCGTCCAGCAGGCTGTCTAACTTACAATCCTACTGGGAATACCTAGCAGCTACTTCTACTTGGTCATATACCAAACTAACAGGAACTTCATTTCCATCTGACCCTAGAGGTCCGACCCGAGCCATATGATTCGAATCAAGCTTGGTATATTGTGTTTTCACCATGGCCCAAGCCTCTCGTCACCTTCCCGGCAGGCCGATATGTTCCACAATCTAAAGCGCTGTCGTGCTCCCTTGAATAGTTGTATAAGCTCCTCCATCTTTCCCGGAGGGGAGAGGTAGATGGCCATAAGGCCTTGGCCACACATCACATCGCCTGCCGAGCCTGCTCGTGCACTTGCGACAGCTCTTGTAGCAGATCGCTCGAGGATCCGGACATCTCCTCTTCGGGACGACTAGTCAGTACACCTGCAAACATCACTCTATCAGTCCCCTCTATATCCGAATTATTCGGAGGCAAGTTTGACCACATACTGAATATGCCGCCTTGCAGCCTTTTATTCTCCTTTACGGAGTCTACCAGTTGGGCCCGTACATCTTTCAGTTCCTCGCCCAGTTGGGTATTGGAATCCTAGAGCTTGTTTTTCTCCATCACGACTTTTGTTAGCACACGCTCGCCCGCGGCTAGCAGTTTCTTGGCTTCTTGTTCTCCGCCTTGAGCAGAATTCGGTTGCTCTTGCAGTTGATCTAATGATCCTATTAAGAGGTGAGCAACTGTGTTAGCATTATTGGTATACCGTTATGTTTTGTCGCTGGAGGGGAACATTACCAGGAGACGCCTTCTTGGATTTTTCCAGTGTGGTATTGGCAGCAATTAGTTGGGTCCAATACTTTTCTAGTTCCTGAGATAGCAGGTTGTTCTTCTCCGTAAGCACCTGGTTATACAATGATTCTTAAATCAGTTGTATCAACTGCTTTAAGTCTCAGGGGCTAGTGGTGTATGATTATTAAGTCAACACTTACCTACATATCTTTCAGATGTTGGTCCGTGGCTCTGGCAAGACCATCCCCAGCAGCTCGGATGTACGCATCGGCCGAGCTGAAGGCATCAAAAGCCTCCTTTGAAAAGTCGGGGTCACGAAGCGCGGCTCTCCGACGATGATGATTCATGGCGCTCTCCACCTCAGAGTTCATGACGGACATATCGTCTGAACCCTCTGTGGAAGGACAGTTCGGTGCCACTCCCGTGTCAGCCCCCGTCCTCAGGGCAGGGTCCGGAACCTGGCTAGTGGATGCGCGTCCGGCCGGAACCCCGGACACAGTCCGGCGGATACTTTTCCTGAAATAATGCGGCGAGTGGCGTCACAATTTGATGTGGCGATGAGAGGAGATATTCCTCAAAGGAAAGCTTTACCTCTTTGACAAGGGTTCTACTATATTATCATTTGCCTTCCTCTTCGAAGATATGCTCAGCGCGAGCACCGCTCTCCTCGGAGACGCTTCTGGCACACGTTGCGATGTCGAGCACCTCCCCTTTTGAGCACAAAATAGTGTGGTGGGTGAGGCATAATAAGGGAACTCTTTCGAAGAAAGTGCCTTTTAAATTACTTACATACGAAGCAGGAAGGAGGCTGGGGTAATCGGCGATGATAGGCACTTCCGTACCATCATACCTCGTCTGATAGAATATTCCATCCTCGAGCTCCACAAATATGTCTGGATCTTCTTCAAATCCAGGGTCAAGATCCCGGTTGTGACCCTCCGCCTGAGGGGCGGGATTATGGATCCCCTCGACAGCCTTTCACCATTCCTGTTATGAGAGGATAGGATACTGTCCATCAAGAATAATTTAGGGAGAGGAGTGAAATGGTGGGGTTAGAGCTTACCCAGCTAGGGGAATTATACATGGAAAATCCGTCTCGACATGGGAGACGGGTGAACTCCTCCTTCTCCCCTTTATACAGTTCGACTAATATTTTGGCCAAAGCGGCGGGGGTCTTTGGGCCCTTCCGACTGCAGCGTGAGGCGTCGTCTTCCCCATTATAGTGCCACATGGGAAGCCCTCTATTTTGGAGTGGTTGCCCCCCCCCCCGCACTATGGAGATCGCCATTACCTTGATTATTGACAATCCGGATTGGGCGAGCATCTTAATCTTGCCCAATAGCTGACTGACCTCTACGCTATCCTCAGAGCGCTTGAAAATTCGGGGAGGCCCATGCGGACTGGGTTGGGAAGAGCGACGTTGTCAATATAGAACCATTTGGAAGGCCACTCTTCGGAAGCCTTCTTCGGCGTGCCGGACAGGTATTCGGTTCCGGCGATATGCCACACATCGGCTCCCCCACTTCGAATATTGACCCTCCTTGATTACGAGGGATGAGGCAGAATAGTCTTCTCCATAAATCAAAATGGGCTTCGCAGCCTAGGAATAGCTCGCATAGAGCGACATAACCCGCAATATGTAGGATGGAGGCGAGAGTGAGACTGTGCAGTTGGAGGCCATAATACTCCAGCAGTCCTCGGAGGAAGGGATGGATTGGAAATCTGACACCTCTTAACAAGAAGGGAATGAAGCATACTCGTTCCCCCTTGGACGGATTGGGGAAGTTCTCCAACTGAACCCCGCCATTGAAGGATGTCAGCCCTGCTCGTATAGGGACTAAATCCACGGGAGGAAGAAAGCCTTGTTTTTGCAGCTTCACCAGCTGACTATGAGATACGGAACATCTCTCCCAATCACCCTTTTCGGAGCTGTGGGGACGAGAGGAAGAGCTCGGAGCACTAGCCATGTTGGGGTGGTTCTGCTCCGCAAGCTCTGAGGATTTTTTCCGTGAGGTTTGGAGTGGATCTGAGATCTATTCTCTTTAAATAGGCACCTTTTTGGTACGATTAGGGTGGTATGTGCAAAAATACCCCCGACCTCTTCTATTCACTCGACACGTGGAAGCTAAAGTCGGGAAGGCGCAGAAGCCGAGGGGTACGACATTAAATGGAAAGCCGAATACATCGCTTCAAAGACATTGGAGGAGGAACCTGCCTTGCAATGCCAAAAACTATCTGCATGTCAGACACCTCGTCATTGAAGTCTGGTTCGAGGGCTACTGAGGGAGTCCTGTACTAAGAGGTCCTCGGGCGTCTGACCTATTGGACATGGGCCGGACTAATGGGCTGTGAAGATACGAAGACTGAAGACTCTACCCATGTCTGGATGGGACTCTCCTTGTTGTGGAAGGCAAGCTTGGCGACCAAATATGAAGATTCCATTCTCTGTAACCGACCCTATGTAACCCTAGATCCCTCCGGTGTCTATATAAACCGGAGGGCTAGGTCCGTACACACATCTCCTCGTAATCATAGTCAGACAGGCTAGACTTTTAGGGTTTAGCCATTATGATCTCGTGGTAGATCAACTCTCGCAATACTCATATTCATTAAGATCAATCAAGCAGGAAGTAGGGTATTACCTCCATATAGAGGGCCCGAACCTGGGTAAACATTGTCTCCCCCATCTCCTGTTACCATCAACCTTAGACGCACAGTTCGGGACCACCTACCTGAGATCCGCCGGTTTTGACACCGACAGCGGCCTCGACATGGTCATGGGCGGCCTCCATTAGAGCTGAGGTCGCCGCTGCGAAACGGACAGCTGATGTGCCGCTCTCGCCAGTTGTTATACCTGAGGCAGATGTTGCTGCCGCCACCTGAGAAGCAACAGCGGCTGTTTGGGCTGCCTTTGCCGCCCGGTCGTAGATTGCGGTCGCGCTCATGCACCTTGTTAGCACGCGGATGGCGGCTATGGCCGCGCTCTCGCCGGAGTGGGCCACCAAAGTTGCCCTCACGACGTGGGTCCATGTGCCCATCTTTCACCGGCAACGATTGAACAGTGAAATGATATTTGGGGAGCGAGCTAGTGTGCTTGAGACGCCGGCTTTGGACTGTAGCCGACGCACCTTCTCGCGTAAGCCATAGGCGTACTATACACCGACTGTGCTCCAGGATATTTTGTGCTGCATCTCACACGGTTGCTAATAATAAACTGTGTGTGATCTACTTGATTTTTCATCTTGATTTGAATTACATAATGGGTCACAGCGGCAATGGACGGTGTTTGAATTGCTAGACCTTTTATTTGGAATGAACATGCAACTATATGTGTGTCGTAAAAGAATTGGAATTATTCAGGGTTCGT
Organism: Triticum aestivum; assembly: GCF_018294505.1. NCBI lineage: Eukaryota > Viridiplantae > Streptophyta > Magnoliopsida > Poales > Poaceae > Triticum > Triticum aestivum. Next base: position 391,054,444 of record NC_057812.1, on the reverse strand, counting down.
TTGAACAGTTTATACATTAAATTGATTTTCTAGCCATTTCAGGTGCACAATTCAAAATTGAACTACATGCACATGCTCCAATGCATATAAATTGCTTGAAAAATCAAATATGTGCCCTTGGGTGCATACTTAGGTCCCATGCAAGAAATGGGAATGAATTTGAAATAGCAGAGCGCCGTTGATTGCCGGCAAAACATTGAGATGCCTGGTTTTTAAATTCTAGTAAATCCAAAACTCGTCTGAAATTCATGAAACTCGGCATGCTATCACGGAGCGGCATCAACATGCCGTGGTAAAAAAATTGTCCCATTTGGGGCAGGTTAGGGTATATGCTTCTCACAAACCGGAGCTTCTCACAACAAGCATGATGGTTTTCGGTAGGGAATGCCCACCTTTAGGGACAAAATGATATCCATTGCATCTTATTGCTTTCAAAAAATTTCTCGTGTCAACATAGAACAACAAGAGTGTTGTGTGAATTTTTGTGATTTTTCGGGGTTCGTTTGGACATTTTTATGCATTAACTGAGTTTTCAATGCATTTATGTGCATAATTCAAAATTGAACTACATGCACATGCTCCAGTGCATATAAATTGGTTGAAAAATCAAATCTTTGTCCTTGGGTGCATGCTTAGGTCCCATGCAAGAAATGGGAATGAATTTCAAACACCAGGGCACCGTTGATTGCCGGCAAAACATTGAGATGCCTGGTTTTTAAATTCTAGTAAACCCAAAACTCATCTAAAATTCATGAAACGTGAAATGCAATCATGGAGCGGCATCAACATGCCGTGGTAAAATTTTTGTCCCATTTGGGGCAGGTTTGGGTATATGCTTCTAACAAACTGGAGCTTCTGACAACAAGCATGCTGGTTTTTGGTAGGGAACGCCCCACCTTTGGGGACGAAACGATATCCATTGCCTCTTATTGCTTTCAATTTTTTTCTCGTGTCAACATAGAACAATAAGGGTGTTGTGAATTTTTGTGATTTTTCAGGGTTCGTTTGGACAGTTTTATGCATTAACTGAGTTTTCAATGCATTTTTGTGCATAATTCAAATTTGAACTACATGCACATGCTCCAGCGCATATAAATTGGTTGAAAAATCAAATCTTTGTCCTTGGGTGCATGCTTAGGTCCCATGCAAGAAATGGGAATGAATTTCAAACACCAGGGCACCGTTGATTGCCGGCAAAACATTGAGATGCCTGGTTTTTAAATTCTAGTAAACCCAAAACTCATCTAAAATTCATGAAACGTGAAATGCAATCATGGAGCGGCATCAACATGCCGTGGTAAAAATTTTGTCCCATTTGGGGCAGGTTTGGGTATATGCTTCTAACAAACTGGAGCTTCTGACAACAAGCATGCTGGTTTTTGGTAGGGAACGCCCCACCTTTGGGGACGAAACGATATCCATTGCCTCTTATTGCTTTCAATTTTTTTCTCGTGTCAACATAGAACAATAAGGGTGTTGTGAATTTTTGTGATTTTTCAGGGTTCGTTTGGACAGTTTTATGCATTAACTGAGTTTTCAATGCATTTTTGTGCATAATTCAAATTTGAACTACATGCACATGCTCCAGCGCATATAAATTGGTTGAAAATCGAATATGTGTCCTTGGGTGCATGCTTAGGTCCCATGCAAGAAATGGGAATGAATTCCAAACACCAGGGCACTGTTGATTGCCGGCAAAACATTGAGATGCCTGGTTTTTAAATTCTAGTGAATCCAAAACCCGTCTGAAATTCATGAAACTTGGCATGCTATTATGGAGCGGCATCAACATGTCGTGGTAAAAAATTTGTCCCATTTGGCGCAGGTGTGGGTATATGCTTGTCAGAAACCGGAGCTTATCGCAACAAGCATGATGATTTTCGGTAGGGAACGTCCCACCTTTGGGGACGAAATGATATCCATTGCCACTTATTGCTTTCAATTTTTTTCTCGTGTCAACATAGAACAACCGGAGTGTTGTGTGATTTTTTGTGAATTTTCAGGGTTCGTTTGGACATTTTTATGCATTAACAGAGTTTTCAATACATTTATGTGCACAATTCAAATTTGAACTACATGCACATGCTCCAGTGCATATAAATTGGTTGAAAAATAAAATATGTGTCCTTGGGTGCATGCTTAGGTCCCATGCAAGAAATGGGAATGAATTTCAAACACCAGGGCACCGTTGATTGCCGGCAAAACATTGAGATGCCTGGTTTTTAAATTCTAGTAAATCCAAAACCCGTCTGAAATTCATGAAACTTGGCATGCTATCATGGAGCGGCATCAACATGCCGTGGTAAAATTTTTGTACCATTTGGGGCAGGTTAGGGTATATGCTTCTCACAAACCGGAGCTTCTCACAGCAAGCATGATGGTTTTCGGTAGGGAACGTCCCACCTTTGGGGATGAAATGATATCCATTGCCTCTTATTTCTTTCAAATTTTTTCTCGTGTCAACATAGAACAACAGGAGTGTTGTGTGAATTTTTGTGACTTTTCGGGGTTCGTTTGGACATTTTTATGCATTAACTGAGTTTTCAATGCATTTATGTGCATAATTCAAATTTGAACTACATGCACATGCTCTAGCGCATATAAATTGGTTGAAAAGTCAAATCTGTGTCCTTGGGTGCATGCTTAGGTCCCATGCAAGAAATGGGAATGAATTTCAAACACCAGGGCACCGTTGATTGCCGGCAAAAAATTGAGATGCCTGGTTTTTAAATTCTAGTAAATCCAAAACCCGTGTGAAATTCATGAAACTTGGCATGCTATCATGGAGCGGCATCAACATGCCGTGGTAAAAATTTTGTCCCATTTGGGGCAGGTTTGGGTATATGCCTCTCACAAACCGGAGCTTCTGACAACAAGCATGATGGTTTTCGGTAGGGAACATCCCACCTTTGGGGACGAAACGATATCTATTGCCTGTTATTGCTTTCAATTTTTTTTCTTGTGTTAACATAGAATAACAGGAGTGTTGTGTGAATTTTTGTGATTTCTTAGGGTTCGTTTGGACATTTTTAGGCATTAATTGAGTTTTCAATGCATTTATGTGCAGAATTCAAATTTGAACTACATGCACATGCTCCAGTGCATATAAATTGGTTGAAAAATCAAATTTGTGTCCTTGGGTGCATGCTTAGGTCCCATGCAAGAAATGGGAATGAATTTCAAACACCAGGGCACCGTTGATTGTCGGCAAAACATTGAGATGCCTGGTTTTTAAATTCTAGTAAATCCAAAACTCGTCTGAAATTCATGAAACTTGGCATGCTATCATGGAATGCCACCCGACATGCTGTGGTATTTTTCGTGTCCATTTTGAGAGAAGGCACACTCGAATAATGACAGCCAACAAAGGCATTTTGAAAAATAGCTGCCACTTTAATATCTCAAACGTTTGTATAATTCAAACCGTCTACATTCTGTTAACCATTCACGTGATGCCACGTGTCTTGGTTTTAAAGGCTGTAGGAGGTGTCGTGCGGACAGCTGCTTGAACCTGACTGAATGGGAGGCGTGCGACCGCCGTCCAGTGCACAGGCTGATCGAGAGGTGTGCAAGCTGTCCTCGAATGCGCAGGCTCACTAGGAAGCGTGTGAGTTGTATGATGCGCATGCTCACTCGGAAGCTAGCCATTTGACTTCCATGGTTGCCCGCCTTGCTCGCATCTTCTCCATTAATGGCGCCCAAGCCGCAGTTTAATTTGATTTTTAAATATAAAACAAGCATCGCAAACATTTTAGTTAGAACACCCATATGCAAACCGATAGCTTCCCTAGGAAGCCAAGTGAAAATGTGTCGAGCAGGATTTCTGCTGCTCTTGATTGCAAACATTTTAGATAGAACACCCGTATGCAAAGTGAGAGTAGCACGGGATTTGTGCATCCCTTCAACGCAAACGGTTGTTTTGGATGACCCGTGTGCAACCACGTACAAACAATTTGGTAAGATTTGTCAATCCTTGTAACACTGCGATTTGTCAAAATATGGAGCTAAAAATCGCTAGCAGTATCTAATTTTTGCAACTAAAATTAAGGAATTAAGCATAGACTTCATTCATAGATTAAGTAGTCGTTCTTAAGTTATACAAACAGTTCAACTCGACAGGTGAACCAACCAAAGTTTTCCCCAACTGTTGCTAACCACGTACTGAAATAGATAGTTCAACTATGTATACTAGCTAATTTTAAGTACGTTGTATAGTTCCACCACATCTATAGATAGATGAACTGAACAAAATAGCCCCTAAATACTACTACTACTGTGGAGGGGTTTTGTACTACATCTGTCTCCTCTCCTCTGTCGAGCGCGCTCAGTAAGAGGCGGCGGAGGAGGAGCCTATCGACGAGTTGGGCAACCACAATACGGTGCATGCCGCTGTTGTAGCTTCAGCGACGCTCACCTCGAATGCCCTCTGCCGCTCCAAACGACCCCTCTCGAAGCGGTGGTTCTACTTGTAGATCTCCTGATTCCTTCCCTCTGAGGCGGCGTGTGCCGCGGCCACGGCGCACGGTAAGGCTCTTTACATGCTCGACAAAGCGCTCCTCCTCCTCCCGCAGGAACTCGGTGTAGCACGCAAGGTCGCTGACGTACGTGCGGGCACCCACCTCCGCCTCCCGCCTTCGGACGGCAGTGGCGGAGCGGGTGATGACCCCTGTGGTCGACGATGGGCTGGTGGCCACGACCAACACCTTCCGCCTTCGGGCCGCAGTGGCGGAGCGGGTGATGGCCACAGTGGCCGGCAATGGGGTGGCGGCCATGACGGCCACCTCCCACCTTCGGGCCACGACGGTGGAGCGCGCGATGGCCCTAGCTTTGAACGGTGGTGTGGCGGCAACGGCGGCCGGCAACAGTTGCCGACGGCCACCGGTGGCGGAGCGTGTGGTGGGTGTTCCGCGCACACCCAACAGGGACGCCACGCGCACTACACTAGGCCGGGGACTATGCCACCGCCGCGGTGTAGCCTCCCAGCTAGAGCTGTCCTCTGATGATGGCGGAGTGGCTGAGCGACGACGATGGACCGGTGCTATTGGCGATTGTGGTATAAGCAGACGAGATAAGCTACAAGGAGGGAGGGGAAAATGTGAAGCAGGACTCGCCGACCATGAGGATTTTTATAGCAGGCCGGTAAGCATTGGGATTTTGGTGGATTTCACTAAGTGGGGCGAGAAGCTTGCGCGGGAACCTGCGAGGTTGCGCGGGAACGGGCTCAATGACAATTCATTGGCGCCACCGTTCGGCCAAAAGAACGCCCCCGCGCGCTGCGCAAGCTTGCGCTGTAAGTCGTCTGCGGCAGCGGGGTGACAAGACGTGTGAGAGGAAGACGAAAGGCCATGTCCACATACGGTTAATAAAAAATGTTTGCGATTTAATTACCTACTGTACCACCGTCCTGGTTTATAAGTATGATTTAACTAATAAAATACGAATGCATGTCGCCAAATATTATATAGTTGGATTTGTATTTGAACATAGTTTCCAATTATATAATTTTTAAAACATGCATTAACATTTTGTTGGTTAAAATTGAGGGCAAAGTATGGCATAGAATATAAAGGAGACTATAGACTAGACGGAGGTGGTAGCACACGGCCGCTCTCTACGCAGCGACGCAACTGTCGGTCGGCTTGTAGGCGACCATTTCCTGCTTGTTCAACTACTCTATGTGTGTGGTTGCTTGCGGTTTAGGCGGCCGCGGCGCGCTCTGCTCGCGTCCCTCCTGGTGCTCTGCCCTCATCCCTTCATGTGCACTGCCAGTGTTTGGGGCCGGCGCACGAACATGCATGTTCGTGTGCAGGCGGTTGCGCCGGGCGCGGCGCGATGATGCAGTTACCCACTTCAAAAACTGCCATGCGGACACGCCGAGAATCCACACCACCCGGCCCCCTTTTATTATTGTGGCCATATAGCATCATCTCTCATCTCACACGACACAATAAGCACATCCCACGAGGACACATACAGAGAGGACATCTAGCGGTTCCAATGGCGCTCCCCATGGCTCCAATGGCACTCCCAGCGGCCGACGACGACAACGGCGGGCAGTTCACCATGCGTCACGTAGTGGACACCCACGTGAGGGGGAAGGCCCTCCCGGTGGTGTACACGAACGATCCGGTCTCGGTGGAGAGCTCCATCCAAACTATGGAGCAGTTCCTTGCCGAGGACAAGTACCGAGTGGTCGGCTTCGACCTCGAGTACACCATCGGTCGTGCCGGGCACGATCAGAACATTGTCGTCGCCCAGTTGTGCGTGCGACATGACATCGTCGTCTACCACTACCGCCTTGCCACAAGGCCTTGCGAGCGTTTCTCCAGGTTTATCAATAGCTCTGACTACAGTTCGTACGGTGGAACCACCAATGATCTAAAAGCGCTCAAGGTTTCGACTTGAAATGCCTGAATCTTGTCAAATCCAGCAACCACTACAAGTACTGGGGCCAGCGACAAAAACAAACTGACCCTGGATGACATCAACCACTACCACATAGAGTGGGAAAGGAGCATACAGAAGAAGCCTAGCACTGACTAAGCAGGAACCGTATGCGCTTGACTCTACACACTATACTTTAGAGTGGATATGCATCAAATTTCTTTCCAATATGACCGATGTGAGCTAAGGTGTATAGTGTTTTACTTAAATGATCTGTTAGTTGAATTGTATATAGATATACTTGAATTGGATGTTTATTTCAGTTATATATATACATGTTATTCTACTATAGACAAAGCAATTCACATGGCTTATTAGCAGCAATCGTCTGTGTTATTATTGGTCTTCGCACACATTTCTGATTATGGACCTGTTTGCCGCGTATCACACACACCTTGATCTGGCTGACCGTTTTTTCTCTTTCTAAACACAAACAGTTCATTCGAGTGAACCGTATGCTCTATATCGCACACACCTTCATCAGGCTGCCCGTTACTTTTGTTCCGCCTCATTCCAAACAGTTCATTGAGCTGAACCATATGCCATGTCCGTTTGATAGCTCCACCATCGCAAACGTTTTGCACCTTTTTTGACGGTTCTTTTGTACCACCTTTCGATTATGGCATCGCACACAGTTTCGTCGAAGGGTCTCTGATCGTAGTGTCACGTTTGGACCATCCTGCTATAGTGGAAGAGTCAGACTAAAGTGAAAGGTTATGCATTCAATGCATTAGGAGTTTGAGTAGACATGACAAACAGAGCATTGCATGTCTATTAAGCAAGGAATGGCAGAGTGTGTTATATACTATAATTCAACATATTCGGATATATGCGCAGCTATGACAAATAGTAGTGGGAATTAATACCTTCATCTTCACTGATCCATATGGGGTCACCGAGTTTTGCTCATTTCATCTTGAAGCTGCCATTTGAGTTTCATAAGTGTGTGAATCAGTATCTATGCACGTATTACTGCACCATGGCTATAATTATTTTGTCAGGGTATAGTTCAATTAGGAACAAATGTTTCTACCAAGCCATTGTCAGGTTTACTTGAGATCGTACTTATTTTATAAATTGCCTGAACATGGATGTCCAGAGGTGGATGGGAGCTTAGATTGTAGTAAGGAATTAAGTTGCTCCTACTTGTGAATAAATAGGAAAGTAATAGGTTTGATAGTAAAAATCATCAGTAGCAAAAAACATGTACATGCGTAGTGGACAACTTTGATTAGATACAGATATTCCTATTTGTGCCATTCTGAAAAAATACAAACTAAGCCACCAACGAAATCATTATATCAAATAGAAAGACATAACTGAATTGCATAATCAATTTAGTTTCTATCATTGAACTTTTTTACAATCTTAGATATAACTTACAAAGCACTGCCTCTTAAGAACTGACAAATAGATCAGAAGAAACTAAATGGAAATGTCCGGGCTTACTTCAATGATAGCAGATTCAAACCATGCGGCCATAGTACACTAAGAGGCTGACGGAACTAAAAATAAAATAGGAAGGAAACCAGAGACCAAAGAAACATGAAGCCCTACGAAATATCGGAGGTCATGCAAGAATCTAGGAGGACCATTGACTGGCATAATGCACTGGTGAGGTAAAGGCTAATAGAAATAATATAGTTATTTTAGATGAGAAGTGCACAAATGAATGCTTGATATGAAGTTAAACATATGGCAGTATTCTATTTACTTTCAACCCTTCTCTATATTTTCTCTTCAAACCCAAGATAAACTTTAAGCATGATATCATAAAAAATAGTCTTCCAACATGAAGTTACATATGAGAAAAAGTAGAATAGCAATGAGCAAGTCAATGAACAAATATAGCCCTGTTGGATACACTCTTCCACAACCAAGCATAATAGTGATGTTGCAACATCCACATATGTATCAAAGAGAAACATTTTCAGTCATCAGCTCATGTCTACCATAAAAGCATAAGTTATTCCAGGTACAATTTAAAAAATGAATACACTACAGGCAACTACATGTAGTTCATGGTTTTAAACACCCAGGACAAGAAAAACTTGAACCATCGAAAAAAACAAACCAAAGAAACCCTACAATGATTTGTTGTCGGCTTCAAATTTTAACACAGTTCAGGGTTCGTTAAACCGGCGGATGCTGGACTGAAACCCAACCACATAATCATTGTTTGGCTTTTTAGAGAGGATCTTGTTCACTCCCTAAGCAGCCCTAAATGGCAACCGGTATATAACATCTTCTTTGGTGTGTTAATTTTGAAACAACCAAAACTCAAAGCTTCCCTGAACTTGTTTTAGTCAAGTTAGCATGAACAGTGCATAAAAACAATGGACCATGGGAGGATATAGATTCTAGGTAAATTTATATTCTATGAACTGAGATATATTGGACATGAACCTAAACCTGGACCAATACATCTTGGCTTCCATGGGGTTTAATATAAATCAGTAAATGGTTATGTGTCGATGGCTGTTATCCAAAAAAATGCATTTGCAATAATTTCTTGAACTCAACTCGCACATATGTACAAATGAAAATAAACACCTACCATGCAATTTCCAGAGAAAAATTTCTCTGGTTGTTTCTATTGCCTTTTTCTAACTGATTAAGAACTTATGCCATTTAAGCTGCCCATGCATGGTTACATAGTAGTCAACAGAGAATGGTAATGAAATAAAGAAATGACTACAATGGCAGAGGTAGCTTGTAATTAAAAGAAAATTGCAAGAAAAGTAGTACCAGAAGAAATAGGAACCACAACGTCTATATTTATCAATTACCTCCTCTTGAGTCTCTATCAATCATCTACTTCCGCAAAATCATAGCAAATTTGGCCCTGGAAGAACACGGTACAAAACAAACATAGTCAACACACAATGCTAACAATATGAATGTACCACCGAATAGTCAAAACCATATAGAAACATGACCTTCGTTAGAAATAATGCCCTGGGTGACCTATGACTGAAACTAGAATCAGGATAAAGCACAAAACATAAACTATATAATAAATTAGGTGTTCACCGTATTGTTTCCGATAAAGAATAGTGTAGGCTGATTTTCCAAATCTTTCAGCCATTGATTAGATGCAGTAGTACATACTGATTTTCTAAATCTTTACTCCCACCATTCCATATTAATTGCCATTGATTTAGCACTAAATCAGCAACACTTAATATGGAACGAAGGGAATGGCTTTTATAACATCTTCACCAATTTCATGGGACCATTCTTATTCTGTAGCACCCAGTCTGGCTTATCAAAACAAAGTATAATAATTTGGAAAGATCTATATAAAAGATAGTATTACACAATGTAATGGGCAGACCCCTCCTGTAAATTAGACATACACAAACATGGGAATCCGAAAGAAACTACAAGATTTGGGGTTCGTGTGCAAACCCAAAAAAGGAAACCTAAGACACACAACAAGATTTTAGTAAGGTAAATATCATCCCTATGACTATAGAAAATAGCAGGCACCAAAGTGAACACCTATGATGATAATTGTACATGTACTAAAGAAGGCATTACTTCTTAATAATGAAAAGAAACTGCCAATACAGAAACCAAAAAACTGATCTGGCCTCGATCTCTAATTATAACTACAGCACACATGTAACAATATATTTCTACCTAGAGCAATCTTTGTTTTGCATATATAAAGTAATTATACAATTGGAATATATCTATACATCATCGTCTATTTTTATGCATGTACATCGGTTCAGAATCTATTCGACAACAAACAATACATACAATGCATCAAACCTAATCAAAAGAAATTTTCAATGTTGAATCACACGAAGCATCAAGAGTAAGCATGCAAGAAAACACACATTGCATGAGCCCAAACTGAACTATGGGTGTTCATCCAATTCTATGGAAACAACTTAGAAGGGAGAACAATCTGTTAGACCTGCGATGTGTAGAGGCGGGCGAGGCTGATGGCATCCATGCCTTCTTCTGGCCAAGCACGTCCAACTAAGATGTTAAACAATGTCAGCTTGTGCTACAAATTAACAACAAATAATAGTCTTAAGTGCTATTATTCAGATTGAAGAGTCTCTACATCCATCTTCCATGCATGAACAAAACCATTCCCTAACCACACATGCACCCACTGAAGCCATTCATTTTCCAGGGCTAATATGTAGGCACTCGTACAGTTCAAAGCATAGAATCAAACATGTATAATCCAATCTAATAAGCAGTCAGTTGTACAGTTCAAAGCAAATTATCAAACACGTACAGACAAATCATCCATTTCGAAGGAAATAACACATCAAGACTCCTAAAAAGATGTTGCTTTGGTCACCACTTTGACAACATTGCCAATGCTTCTGCAGCATGCTCATTGATGTCGCCACTGCTTCGACAACATGATCGGTGCTTCCGCGGCATGCTCGTTGCTGCGGTCACTGCTTCGACAACATGGCCAGTGCTTCGTCGGTGCTGCGGCAACATAACCGGTGCTTCCGCCGCATGCTCGTTTTTATGTCTGTTGCTTCAACAACATGGTTGGTGTTGCAGCAACTTGGCATGTGCTTCTGCAACATGCTCGTTAATGCGGCCGTTGTGGGATGCTTGGTTGTAACAGTGTTGGGCCCTGGCTAGGATGCTGGATGTGAGTTACGATAGTGCTGGGGTTAGTGGCCTGCACATTAAACCGAAAGGGACACTCGGTCGTGAGGTGAAGCCGTCGCTAGACACTTGATTGCGCTTGATCCAAGAGAAATCAGTCAGATGACGCCTAGCGTCACCCTTAATAGCAAGCCTGCCTCAATGTTTTTTGCTAATTGGACATCCAAGAATCCTGAATTGCCATCGTACGGCTATTTCCAGCACCATTGACCTTACTGTATATTCTAAAACTACAAAGAAAGGAAAACTATAAATAGACCATATATTGACCAACACAACATTATATATATATATATATATTGTCAGCAAAGAACCTTAATCACATCATGCAAGAATTCAAGGAAACCATGTAGCCAAGACCATTTGACTATCCCTGGCATGGGAGCAGAAGAAAAGTTTGTTGGCATATAGAATTCCTCAGAACAAAAAAACTATATACTACACGAAACAAACCAGTCGCAACAGAAGGTTCTACCATGTATGAGACCTTATGTAAAACAATTAGTATTAGCACTATTATTACTGCGCCATCAAATGTTCTGAGGAATAAATGCAGTAGTACAAACATCAAAGTGAATACAGTTGAAGAAAACATCTCATGGAATAGTTTGAAGCTACAATAATCAGACATCAGTAAAAAAATAATGCCGTATATACCCATAAAAAGTGTCCTAGTGCAAAATCCTACCAATCAGAGTTCCCCATAATAAATAAACTTTTAGTCCATGGACCATACAAAGGTTTCCAATATGGAAATACCACATCTAGAATTCAACAGTATGCATGGTAGTAAAGATAGTCATCAAGGTATCACCTGGCTTTGGCTTCCCAATTTAACCTCCTACTGTTGTCACAATATCTGGCCAACTTTTGTTCCATGTCCATGAACGGTAACACCTTCAGCTTCATGTAATCAGAAAATTCATTACATAAATAGCAAAAGAATAAATGGATCAGACCAACAGATCATAGATAGGTTTTCATTATTAATGCACAATCTGGAATGGTGCTACTTGATACGTCTCCAACGTATCTATAATTTTTGATTGTTCCATACTATTATATTATTTGTTTTGGATGTTTTATATGCATTAATATGCTATTTTGGGACTAAATTATTAACCTAGAGCCCAGTGCTTGTTTCTGTTTTTTCCTTGTTTTTGAGTTTCGCACAAAAGGAATAACAAACAGAGTCCAAACAGAATGAAACTTCACGATGATTTTTGTTCGACTAGAAGACGCCCAGAGAACTTGGAGTCCAAGCCAGAAGAGCCACAAGGCGGTGGCAAGGGTGGAGGGCGCGCTCTTGGGGGGGCACGCCCCGTACCTTGTAGGCCCCTCATGACCTTCCTGACCTAGCTCTTCGTCCTATATATTCGCATATATTCCAAAACCCTCAGAGGAGTCCACGAAAAAACTTTTCCGCCGCCGCAACCTTCTATTGCCGTGAGATCCCATCTTAGGGCCTTTTCCGGCATCCTCTTGGAGGGGGATTCGATCACGGAGGGCGTCTACATCCATTCGGGGGCAGTAGTGGCTTGAACATCCTGTATGCTGAAACCCTCCGAGGGATGGGCATTCCGATGTCCAAGCTCAGTGAGAGTAACATGCAGTTTCACCGAGTCATCCCAGGAAAGAAAGAAGATTCACTCGGTCAGATCACTCTTGACGTGGTTTTCGTGATTCAAAGAAGTACCGCAAGGAAAATTTGACGTTTGAGGTGGTGGATTTTCACAGTGCCTACCATGCTATTCTGGGCAGGCCGACATATGCTCGTTTCATGGCTCGACCGTGTTACGTATACCTCAAGTTGAAAATGCCTGGTCCCAGAGGTGTGATCACAGTCACAGGGAATCGACAAAGAGCGGAAGAGTGCCTCTAGAAGGGTTCCAAAATTGCCGATGAACAGATGGCAGCAGTTGAGATGGAAGAATACAACAAAAATTCAGATCCGAGTGATTTGTTGCGAGCCAAGAAACATGCTTCAGAGTCCTCATTTCAGTCGGCCAGAGAGACAAAGCCTGTTCATATTCCCTCGACTGATCCCAATGCTGCTCCGACCCACATCTCAACAACACTCGACAGCAAATAGGAAGAAGCGCTCGTCCAGTTCCTCCGTGAGAACTGGGACATCTTCGCATGGAAACCATCTGACATGTCGGGTGTACCCAGGGGACTGGCTGAGCACTGTTTGCGTGTCGACCCAAAAGTAAAACCTGTCAAAGAACATCTCTGTTGGTCCGCCATGGAGAAGAGAACGACAATTGGCGAAGAGGTGGTTCGGCTTCTGGTAGCTAAGTTCATCTGCGAGATATACCACTCCGAGTGGCTCGCCAATATTGTCATGGTCCCCACAAAAGATGATTATCTTTGTATGTGCATCGATTTCAAGCACATCAATCGGGCCAGACCGAAAGATCACTTCCCTCTCCCCCACATCGACCATATTGTCGACTCAACTGTGGGGTGTGAGCGTTTGTCCTTTTTGGATGCGTATTACGGGTACCATCAGATCCGACTGTATGGACCCGATGAAATAAAAGCAGCCTTCATCACCCCATTCGGGTGTTTTTGCTATGTCACCATGCCCTTTGGTCTTAAGAATGTTGGCGCCACATTCATGTGCATGATTTAGAAGTGCCTGCTCACTCAAATCTATCAGAATGTGGAAGCATACATGGATGATATCGTGATCAAGTCACATAAAGGTTCCGACCTGCTGACTGACCTCGCCGAAACATTTCCCAACTTAAGAAGATATGAAATGAAGCTCAGTCCGTCAAAATGCACATTCGGAGTCCAAGGCGGAAAGTTACTTAGTTTTCTCGTTTCCGAACGAGGAATCGACGCAAACCCAGAGAAGATTGAGCAATTCTCTAAATGAAACATCATGTGCATGTGCATAATGTTCAGAAGCTTACTAACTGTTTGGCTGCACTGAGTCAATTCATCTCGCGTCTTGGTGAAAAGGCATTGCCGCTTTACCGACTGATGAAGAAATCTGACAAGTTTGAGTGGACTCCTGAAATCGAAGCGGCGTTTGTAGAGCTCAAAGCCCTGCTTTCCACCCAGTCGGGGCTTGCTGCTCCAGTCAGCAAAGAGCCTCTACTGCTGTATATTGCAGCCACAGGACAAGTTGTCAGCACAGTGCTCACAGTCGAGTGGGAGGAACAAGGCAAAGCATATAAAGTTCAGTGCCCAGTGTACTATATCTCTGAAGTCTTGACCCCGTCCAAGCAAAGGTATCCGCATTATCAGAAGCTTGTCTACAGGGTTTATTTGACCATGAAGAAAGTTGCACATTACTTCATAGACCACTCGATTATAGTCGTCAGCGGTGCTCTATTATTGAAAACCTTGAACAGTCAAGATGCAACCGGTCGAGTGGCTAAGTGGGCGATTGAACTCCTCCCTTTGGATATCAAGTTCGAGGCAAAAAAGGCGATCAAGTCTCAGGCAATATCAGATTTTCTGGCCGAGTGGATCGAATAGCAGCAACCAATTCAGATTCACACGAAACATTGGACTATGTTCGTTGATGGATCCAAGATGTTGAATGGTTCTGGTGCTGGAGTGGTCTTGGTCTCCCCAAGAGGTGACAAGCTCAGTTATGTCCTCCAGATTCACTTAGATTCTTCAAACAATGAAGTTGAGTATCAAGCACTTCTGTATGGATTGCGTATGGCCATCTTACTCGGCGTCCGTTGCTTGATGGTCTACAGTGACTCAGACTTGGTGGTCAATCAGGTGATGAAGGAGTGGGATATCAGGAGTCCAGCTATGACTGGTTACTACAATGCGGTGAGAAAGCTAGAGAAGAAGTTTGAAGGGTTAGAACTCCATCACATAGCCCAACTCAAGAATCAAGCGGCTGATGATCTGGCGAAGTTGGGTTCCATTTGAAAACCTATTCCAAGTAATGTGTTCTTAGAGCATCTTCATACCCCATCAGTCCAAGAAGATCCTTTTACAGAGGAGCCCCCACAACCGATGAGTTCAACCAATCCGAATGAGATTGAAGTTCCAGCAGTAGTCGATTTGATCATGGAGGTTTTGGTGATCACTCCCGATTGGACGGTGCCATATATTGCATATCTGCTCAGGCAAGAACTCCCAGAGGATGAGGGTGAGACCCGCCAAATCGTCCGCAGATCCAAATCCTTCACGGTAATAAGTGGACAACTTTACAGAGAAAGTGTTACCGGAGTGGCTCAGCGTTGCATCTCTCCAGAAGAAGGTCGATTGATTTTAAATGAGATTCACTCGGGGACCTGTAGTCACCATGCGTCCTCTCGGACCATTGTGGCCAAAGCATACCGAGCGGGGTTTTACTGGCTGCAAGCTAATGAAATGGCCAAAGATATAGTTGACAAGTGTGAAGGCTGCTAGTTTTAGTCAAACATGTCTCACAAGCCTGCATCTACCTTGAAGACTATTCCACTCATATGGCCTTTTGCAGTTTGGGGGATGGACATGGTCGGACCTTTCAAGACTGGCAGAAGTGGTTTCACTTATTAGCTTGTAGCAGTCGACAAGTTCACCAAGTGGATCGAAGCCAAGCCTATCAAGAATCTCGACTCAAGCACTGCAATTAGTTTCATCAGAGAGCTAATATTCAGATATGGAGTCCCTCACAACATTATCACAGATAACGGCTCCAACTTTGATTCTGATGAGTTCAGAGCATTTTGCACGTCCCAAGGCACCCGGGTTGATTATGCATCTGTTGTGCACCCGCAGTCGAATGGGCGGGCAGAAAGAGCAAATGGTTTGATCCTTCAAGGGCTGAAACCCCAACTGATGCGCGACCTCAAGCATGCTGCTGGAGCTTGGGTGACTAAATTGCATCTATCCTATGGGGACTGAGAACGACTCCCAATCGGTCGACCGATCGAACCCCTTTCCTCATGGTGTATGGAGCTGAAGTCGTGCTTCCAAGTGATTTGCTGCACAATGCCCCCGAGTGGAACTTTTCTCAGAAGCTAAAGCGGAAACAGGCACGCCAGGACGCAGTTGATCTCCTAGAGGAAGAAAGAGAGATGGCTCTGATCCGGTCAACCATCTACCAACAAGACTTGTGTCGATTCCATGCCCGAAACATCAGAGGTCAAGCATTTCAGGAAGGAGACCTTGTGCTCCGAGTGCACCAGAAACGGCCTGACAAGCTCGCTCCGGCATGGGAAGGGCCCTTCATCATCACCAAGGTGCTCCACAACGGGGCATATCACCTCTACAATGTAGCTAAGAAAGAAGATGAGCCACACTCATGGAATGCGGATCTGCTCCGCCGCTTTTATACCTAGAACACTCGGATTGACGAGTTATAATAAAGAATCCTTCATTTTGCTTATCAAATACATGATTTTCACAGCATCTTAATGATTGTTATCGCATAAACACATGTGCTTAAATCCCCGAGTGGGTGGCTTAGTTGCGAACCCGATTCGCCTAAGTTTCAAAAACACTCCGAGTGACGAGCAACCCTCTCACTTGGGGGCTTAGTCACGAACCCAATTCGCCTAAGTTTCAAAAACACTCCGAGTGGAGAGCAACCCTTCCACTCAGGGGCTTAGCCGTGATCCCGTACTCGCCTAAGTTACAAAACTGCTCGGAGTGACGAGCAACATTCTCACTCGGGGGCTTAGCCGCAATCGCATACTCGCCTAAGTTACAAAATTACTTCGAGTGGAGAGCAACCCTCCCACTCGGGGGCTTAACCGCGATCCCGTACTCGCCTAAGTTACAAAACCACTCAGAGTGGAGAGCAACCCTCCCACTCGGGGGCTTAGCCGCGATCCCGTACTCGCCTAAGTTACAAAACCATTCCGAGTGTAGAGCAATTCTCCCACTAGGGGGGCTTACCCGCGATCCCATACTCGCCTAAGTTGCAAAAGTACTCTGAGTGGAGAGCAATCCTCCCACTCGGGGGCTTAGCCGCGATCCTGTACTCGCCTAAGTTGCAAAACTACTCTGAGTGGATAGCAATCCTCCCACTCGAGGGCTTAGCTGCGACCCCATACTCGCCTAAGTTTCAAAATATACTCTGAGTGAAGAATAACCCTCTCACTCGGAGGCTCGCCCATGCACCTTGAGCTGCATCGCAAGTACAATGTCTGGTTGTGCTCGGAGCTGTGCCGCAAGTACAATGTCTGGATGCACTCGGAGCTGCTCCACAAGTGCAACGTCTGGTTGCCCCCTTGAGCTGCGCCGCAAGTACAACGCCTGGTTGCGCTCGGAGCTGCGCCACAAGTACAATGTTTGGCTGCACTCGGAGCTGCGCCACAAGTACAACGTCTGGTTGCCCTCGGAACTACACCACAAGTACAACGTTTGGCAGCACTCGGAACTGCGCCACAAGTACAATGTCTGGCTGCACTCGGAGCTGCGCCACAAGTACAATGTCTGGTTGCACTCGGATCTGCGCCACGAGTACGACGGCTGGCTACACTCAGTGTTGCGCCACAAGTACAACATCCGGTTGCACTCGGAGCTGCGCCACAAGTACGACGTCTACTCCGAGTGAAGAACGATCCCCTCACTTGAAGTTTCATCTATGATTCCCAATTAACTCGAGTCAGGAAATCTGAAGGTGATAAAGACAAAGCAACCACATTCAAAAGAAAAACCAAGTTCGGATAAATCCATGAAGGTTCAGAACGACCGGCAGAAGTACTCGAGCGTCAAACCCAAAAGAGTTTTAACAATTACAGGATCATTTAGCATTCCGAGGCAAATAAAATCAAGTTTTCAAGTTTTCACTCGGCAGGAGTAGGACTTGCTGGCTCGACGAAAATGTCAAGGTCGATGTCATCTGCGATGTGAGTTGCGGCGTCAATGAAGGTCTCCATGAAGGATTGGAATTGAAGCTTCTTGGTGTTGGAAACCTTGAGAGCCGCCAACTTCTCTTCTTTGACTTCCTTGCAATGGACCCGGACCAACGACAGAGCCACGTCGGCACCGCAGTGAGCGGATGACTTCTTCCATGCCTGCACTCGTTCAGGGACGCCGTTGAGTCGAGTAATCAGTGACTTGAGGTCATTCTAGAACATCGCGCTAGGCCAAAGCCCCATGTCGATCTGTGACACCGCTACTTTCAGTTGGCCAAGGTAGTCCAAAACACTGGCGAGACAAGATTCCAGTCGTAGTACATTCATAGCAGCTTCGTCCTTGACGGGAGAATTGATGGGGTCCAAAGTTGTCTCGATCCGCCTAGTTTTATTCCTCAAAGTTCAGACAGAATTCTGCACAAACAAAAGGGTGTTGAAATGACAGAGACACGAAGGAAAAGTTCTTTGCAGTCAGTCAGATAAAGAGAGGTACCTTCAAGCATGAGGAACATTTTCTTGGCAAGACCTCCCAGATAAGTTTCCAGCTCGTCCCTCTTCTGAGTGAGATCGCCAACTTAGTCTGTCAAGGCCACCTTCTCCTCCTTCAGCTGCATGACTTCCTTCTTGGCTTCATCGACAGCGACTTTCAGCTTGGCGTTCTCTTCTTCTAACTTGTTGACTGAAGCCAACTTTTTGTCAGCGAGTTTAGCTTTCTCCGGCGTCGTCTCCTGTGCTGTTGCGAGGTCAAGATCTTTCTGCTCCAGAGCCTGCTTCATTTTGTCTAAAGAAATAATATTCTTCAGACGAGCTTGGAGTTGGCAATTTTCACTACGCACATCTGTTCGAGTGGAATCACTTGGTTTAAAGGTTGAAAAGAAAATATCACAAGGCGAGTAGTCGACAAACTGATTACCTCCCATGGCAGCAGCTTCGTCTTGAGCTTTCTTCAAGTTCTTCTTCCCAATTCCAGATCAAGGTTGAGTTCGATCTGCTTCTTCTCCAAATCGGCAAATTTGGTCCCAAGTTCACAAGATTTCCGCAATCAACAAACAAGACACATCAGTTGACAGAAACAAAGATCGATTGCTTCTGAGAGATAAGTTACAAGTTCAAATTATTGCGACAAAAAGAGTTTTAAGACTACTGCCGAATCAAACATTCAACAGCAGTCTCGAGGACTACACCCAGTGGATGCACTTGGCATGCCCCCACTGGTTCGATTTCCTACTCACCATGACCCGTCCAGCCCGAGTGGAAGGAGTAAAACAACAACAATGTTTGTTCTCAGATGCAAAGTGCAAAGTGCAAATTCATGGTAGATACACATAAAGGTTTCAAAACGCTCATCCACGAACATCTTATGAATAATAAAGCAGCAGTTTAAAGTACCATATCCTAACATAGAAAAGATCGAGTTGAAAGCTAGTCAGAGATCAACTTACAATCCCACTTACTTCGACATTGGCTTGAAGTGCAGAGCTTGCATCGTAGGCAGCCTTGATAGTTCTGTATACCACCTTCATTCGGTCCATCATTAGGCCTGGTTGGATCATGGCTTCCTTAGCAGCGCCTACCTGGTCCTCTAGGACATGATGAGTAATGAAAAGTGGAGTTGGTGGAACAGACAAGGCAGCTGGAGGAACTGAAGCCTGGAGTTGCATGGTCGGAGCTGGAACTTGAGCAGTCGAGCCGAAGGTTGATCAGTCGACACCAGATCGGCAAAAGAAACAGAAGTCAGAACCAGGTCACCAAGTTGTTGAATGACTGGTTCTGATGCCGATGTCGAGTGAGACACCTTGCTGGCAGGAACCTTCTTGCTCAGAGCCCTGCCCCTTCTCCATGTGTTCTTTTGTGGCACGTCTTCATGGTCATCGTCGTCTGGAAGTTCAATAACATTTTGTGGCGCTAGAAAACACTTGACCGTAAGAATTCAGTTGACTGACAGAACAGTTGGCAAAGTAAAAGCATGGCTATGGAGCTATACCGGCTCAAGAAGTGGCCACATCTGCAGTTTCCTCGTCATCTTGCTCCTTGTCAATATCCATGGACATCCTAGAAGTAGCAGCACTGAAAGCTCTGTAATTCATCGGTCAAGCCAGCGAATGAGTCACAATAACATAGAAGACAAAGAGAAGAAACAAAACACTTATGCAGAAGCAACAGAACATCCACCTTGATCTTAGCCAGGGCCTTTTGAGGTTTCGGCGGGACAACCTTGGGCTACTTAGCGGCCTTCTCCGATGGTTCTAGAGACGAAGTCCGAGTGCGCTTTGGTACTTGCGTGCTTGGAGGAGTTGCCTTGCTGCGCCCACCTGCAGGGTCTTGGGATTGTTTGGAGCGATGCTCTAAGCGGGGCGGCGAGTCGACCTCTTTGCTGCTGCCCGAGTCATCACTGTCATCGTCACTATCATCTCCAGATTGCTAGTCGGCGCTTTCGTCTGTGTTCTCCTCTCCCTCCTGGAGTTGTTCCCCATTTAGCATCGAGTACATCTTGATATAAATCTGCAAGGTGCAAGTCAACAGGAGTTAGTCAGATTTAAGAGCGATTGCATATCAAAATAAGAAAGCACTCGGTATGTTAAGCCTGACCTCTTTCGGCTCATGGTTGGTGTCAAATGGCTGAACTCTCCTAGACCCCCTGGGGTTGTCCTTGTTTTCAGTGATGCTGCGTAGCCACTGAGCCACTGTCTCCTTAGGGCCCTCCTCTGGGTGGACCCGAGCGGTGTCTCCAGGGCCTGAGTATATCCACACCGGGTGGTCTCAAGCTTGGAGAGGCTGGATGCGTCGACTGAGGAACACCTCCAACAGATCCATGCCAGTCACACCCTCCCGGACCAAGTTAATGACCAGGTCGACTAAAAGAGCCACCTCACCTTTCTCCTCTGGGGTTACAGTCAATGAAGAAGGTTGGCGAAGCCGCTCCATAGTGAAAGGGGGGAGACTAGTCGACTGACCAGGAGTCGGGACGTCTTTGCAGTAGAACCAGGTCGACTGCCACCCCCGAACTGACTCGGGAAGGGTCATGGAAGGAAAGGTGATCCTACCCCTAGTTTGAATTCCTAAAACCCCACACATCTGGATCACATGTGTATTTTCGTCATTCGGATTTGCCTTCTTCACCGACTGGGAACGACAAGTAAATATGTGTTTGAACAGACCCCAGTGTGGTTGACAACCCAGGAAATTTTCGCACATCGAGATAAACACAGCAAGGTACGTCATGGTGTTTGGGGGGGAATGGTCGATTTGGGCACCAAAAAAGTTCAAGAAACCTCTAAAGAATGGGTGTGCGGGAAGAGAAAGACCTCGGTCGACATGGGTGGTGAGGAGGACACGCTCACCCTCGCGCGGCTGAGGCTCAGATTCTCCCTCCGGCAACCTCCAAGATCCAACGACAATGATGCCGTCCTCAACAAGCCTCTCAAGGTCGTCCCGCTCGACGGTGGAGCGGATCCAGTCCTCCTGGATCTACCCCGGTGGCAGACCGGACCGCGACGACGTCCCCCGAGCCGTCTTCTTGCCTTTCGCCGTCGCTGTCACCGTCTTTGCGTGTTCCAAGGCCACCGTCTTGTCATTCCCCGTGGTAGCGGAATGCGCACGGGCCGAGCGGAGGCGTAGAGAGCAGGGAAGGACGCGGTGGAGAAGCAGAGGAAGAAGAAGATTGAAGAAGGCACACTGTGCATCGCATCGGCCTCGATGCCTTTTATGGGCCTGCTTCCGAGTGGTTGACCCATGGGCCCGAGCAATCCTGTCATATCCCGCAATAGTCACTCACCCAATACGTGGCAGAAAAGGCGGCGCGGGGATCGAGGCACCCCTGTCTACCCGCTCCGATTACTGTGGCATGCTCCGCCTTGCGCGCTTCTCCAAAATTTCAAATCCCATGAGATCCAGGAACCGCAGAACAACCAGTCGCGCCAAAGATTTCGCACCAAAACAACACTCAAAATTATCAGCATAATTCACTCCACGACCTCTGAATCGATCAAGGCGAATGAAATAAGGTTGAAGCTTCAGCATGATTACCAGACTCCGTTGGAAAGCCTCAGAAGCATGGAATCGAGTCGGAACCAACTTCAACCCTCCTTCACTCGGACCTCAATCCATTCAGGGGCTAATGACGATGGCATGTACCTAGGGTAGGGTCATAGGCCTGTCCTAGACACCCTACCCAAGGACACTGTCCTAGAGTCAAGAACATTCAAAGGACAATAGAAGATACCGACTGAAATCACCTTGGAGTGTTCCACTCGACCAATTATCTCACTCGGATACCCCAATTCCACTCGATCAAGATAGAGTCACTCGATCGTACAAAGAATCACTTGGAGTACAGAAGATCTAAAGCCACCTCTAGATGGAAACGGTCAGGCGTTCACTCCGTAGCCTTAAAGGTCATTAATAGTCATTATAGCAGGCGTTACCAGTAATGTCTCTGTCTTAACCTACATTAAACCATGTGTAACTTAGGCATTTGAAGGGGTGGCGCACTCTATATAAGCCACCTGTAACGCCCCGAGACCGTTGCGCCAGGTGTCTTCCAGTTATTCGCTATTGTTGCCATGTCATTCGCTTGCGTGTTGCATCTTGTCATATCGTCATGTGCATTGCATCCTCATGTTTTTAAAACTTGCATCCCTCCCGGTCTCCACCGTTCTTTCCATTATCCGTTCTGAGCCCAGACACACTTGCACGCGCCCGCGGCATGTCCGAAATATTATTTTAAAAGTGGCCGGAAAATGTTCTCAGAATGGGATGAAAGTTGGCGTGCGGTCTTGTTATAGTGTAGGTAGACCGCCTGTCAAATTTTGTCACATTCGGAGTTCGTTTGATGCCCCAACGGATAACTATAGCGGCAATATAGCCGGTCTAACGTCAGACGTTTTCGATCTCCGGAAACCTTGCTGGGCTGCATTTCCGTCTCGCTCTTCTCGGCCTGAGACCTCTCCTACACAGCCCACAAACCCCACCTAGTTCCCCCTCTATCCGGAGCCGCACGATCATGATCGGAGGCTCCAAAACGCTCCAGAAACCCCTCCTAACCCTAATCCTAGCCTCCTTTCCTATTTAAACCCCCTCCCCTTCCATTTTTGGCTAATCCTTTTCGATCATCGAGATGGTCATGCCATTTCTTTTTCAACTGGCATGTTTCTCTTCAAGTGGATCCGATCATTTTCAATATTTGCTAGATCAATTCTAAGTTTTCTCAACGGTATCCATTCCTTCTGTCCCAAGTTGCCTTTGTTTTTCCTGCCCTTCCACCCTTTTTCTTCAAGGACTAAGATTTCTTAATCAAGTATCCATTTTATGGATGTGAAGTATCTTCATTCTTTTCAATCAATGTTCTTACCCGGTGGTTCTCATGAAGATGCTCTACAAGTTTATCATTCTTCATTCTCTTTTCTTCTCTGGTGGATTCAATTCAAGCTTTATCGATCATATCCTTTCCTCATTTCAAATGTTTTATCATGCCGGTGCACCTCTTAATCATCCATTTCTCGTTATTCAATTGTTCCGGAGTGCTGAAGATATCTCGGAAGATTCACGGTTACATTCTCGATTCTGTTCAAGTTATTTCGAGGTTGTTATCTCATTCTAGCCACTTAATTCAACCGGTGCAATCTCTCTTCAAATCATTTCAACGGTGTTTCTCTTGAGTGGGCCCTAACCCACAGGTCTTTTCCCAGGATCTTACCTCACTCTTCTAATTTTCCCGGAGTTATTCTTAAATTCTATCAAAGTGTGACATAAGAATGGATTTTCATCAGTCATATATTTTTTCTCCAAGATCTGTCAAATTCTTTTCATTGTTGATTCAACCTTTATATTCTTCATTATTCCGGACTGTCTCAACAATTCATGGTGGTGTATATCGTCATCATTCTCAACATTTGAAGACCGAAGAAGAGTTTCTCTCAAATCTTGGTCCGTTCTCTCCAAGATTCATGGTTCTAGCGTTATGCCATCCTCTCATAATTGTTTTGTGAGAATTCTTTTCACCCATCCGGAGAAATTCAGGAGTTTTTTCAGTTTGTTTCTCAAGAGCCCATCATCTCAGTATTATTCATTCTAGCTTTTCAACTCTCGTTCTCCAAATCATACCGGTGCTTCATTCAAGTATTCTCTAATCAGCTTGTAATCTCTTCGTTCTCATGTATCTAAATTCCCTCGAGTATCTTCATTCGCTCTCTAATTCTTCCCGGTGTTTCTTTATCTTTTCTTCAATCATTTTCAATTCTTATGGTGGTTCATTCAAGAGTTCTCTTCCTTCGCTATCTTATAGATTCATTCGTTCTTTCCAACCCTACCGGTGGTCCATTAAGTTCAGGCTATATCTCTCTTAATCCTTTCTACGAGAATAAGTGGTATGCCAAATCCGTTGCTTGTCATAAATTTAAGTTGATGAAGGATAAGCATAATGTAATTCTTATTCTTGTGTCATCGAGTAAATTCAATTCCTTCTTCCGGAGTTTGTTCATGAGGAAGAAATTCTTGGTTTCAAGTTGCTTCATCTTTTCTTTTCCAGAGTTCCAAGCTTCCCGTTTTATCTCGTCGCGAAGTTCCATCTAATCATCACAAGGCTTCATGTGGTGTTTTAAACTTCTCTTCCTTTCTATCATCCTTTATTACCGGAGTTCTTCATGGAGTTTCTACGTGGTGGTTCATCAAGGATTCTTTGCATTCTTCTATTGCTCTTCAAGATTTCTCTTGAAGCTATGATCTGCTAAGCTATACTCTAAATAAACATGGTGTTCAACACATGTCTTGTTTTGAGGAGTTCAAGCATTCTTCATCTTGCATTCCGAAGTGCAATTCTTTCTATCTCATCTTTTGAGGTGGTGTTATGTCATTGTGGATAATTTCCCTTCGTGTTTTCATGAGTCACAAGTTTTCAAGAGTGACATATCTAAATCCATCATTTTCTCTTCGCTCAAGACATTTTTTCAATCCATCAATCTTTTCATTGGAGTTATATTGGGTCATATTTCACCTAAAGCTTTCCCTAGGGATTGTGGCTATTATGGTGCTCATAAATTACCCAAGTTCTTCATTTATCCTCCCGGTGAAATAAGCTTCTCGTCTCCTTGTTGATATAAATCCAATCTATTGTTTCCGTAGTGGTAGAATTTCGCCTCAATTTCGAGAAGTTTTCCATAAGCCCACTACAAGCTTATTCGTTTCGTTGTTGGTTTTCCAACAACTCCGTTAAAATTTCCTTGGAAGGGTGTTTTCCAAGCTCATTTGTGGCACAAGTTGTCATTTTCTTCTCAATTCTTTCCTTGCCAATGATTCAACTTCTATTCTTTCGTTCCAGAGGCATAGTGATGTTGCTCTCTTCGTCCATCATCCCATTTTGCCAAAGATCATGTTCTTTCCTTTTGCTTATCCATTCAACCGGAGTGTCGTGTCCTTCATTCAAGTTCTCTCATCTTATCAAGTTTTGCCTCCCTTCTCAACCGGAGTGATGTCTGAAATCTTTCTTACCCATTGTGCAATTCTTTCAATAGTTCCGAAGGCAGTCTATTGTTGATCTCATCAAGTATCCTCTCATCTTGTAAAGTTCATGTTCAATTCCTTCCATTTACAGTTGGAGTGCTGTCCAAATTATATCATTCTTATTCCGTCTCTATCTTGTTTTAAATGGAGTGTTGTCGTAATTCATCTTTATCATTTCTTGTACATCTCATTTCTACCGGAGTGCTTGCATGTACTTCTTGTCCATTGCAACCCTTTTTCTTATGTCTTTCAACCTACAAGGTTCTAGTAATGTTCCTTGTTCCTCTTTTCTAACGGAGTTCTTTCAACTTCGTTCATCTTTGTTGTTTTCTTTCTTTCAATTGTTCAACCTCTCAAGGTTCGTGGTTTCACTCGTTTGTCCAAGAAGCAACTTTGTTTTACCTCTTCCTCTTCCGTTTCCCTCCGATGACATACTAGATCTCGGGACGAGATCCTCTTGTAGTGGTGGAGTGTTGTAACGCCCCGAGACCGTCGCGCCAGGTGTCTTCCAGTTATTCGCTGTTGTTGGCATGTCATTCGCTTGCGTGTTGCATCTTGTCATATCATCATGTGCATTGCATCCTCATGTTTTTAAAACTTGCATCCGTCCTTGTCTCCCCCGTTCTTTCCATTGTCCGTTCTGAGCCCAGACACACTTGCACGCGCCCGCAGCATGTCCGAAATATTATTTTAAAAGTGGCCGGAAAATGTTCTCGAATGGGATGAAAGTTGGCGTGCGGTCTTGTTATAGTGTAGGTAGACCGCCTGTCAAATTTTGTCGCATTCGGAGTTCATCTGATGCCCCAACGGATAACTATAGCGGCAATATAGTCGGTCTAATGTCGGACCTTTTCGGTCTCCGAAAACCTTGCCGGGCTGCATTTCCGTCTCGCTCTTCTCGGCCTGAGACCTCTCCTACACAGCCCACAAACCCCACCTAGTTCCCCCTCTGTCCGGAGCCGCACGATCATGATCGGAGGCTCCAAAACGCTCCAGAAACCCCTCCTAACCCTAATCCTAGCCTCCTTTCCTATTTAAACCCCCTCCCCTACCATTTTTGGCAGCCTCCTAATCCCCTCCTTGTTTTCCGCGCCGCTGCTCCCCTCCGTTTCTGTGTCGGCAACCGCGTCCCTGCCACTTGGCGCGCTCCGATTTGCAGCGCCGTCGCCAGCCACCACGCGCAGCCAACCCCAACGCGCCATGTCACCCCTGCCTCCCTCCACCTCCCGCAGGGCCCGCTGAAGCCCATCTCAGGCCCGCCCCAGGCCGGCTCTGGGCCCGGACGAGCCTAGCCGCGCCCCCACAAGCGCCTGCTCCGCCGCCGCTCGTCGGCCTCGCCGAAGTACACCGATCCCACCGCCCGGATCGAGACCATCGAGCCACCGCGCCGGTTCCCTGTGCCTTGGACCTCCCCGGCGTCGCATGGTCCAGCGCCGCTGCCGCTCATCCCGCCGCCTTCGCCAAGTCCCGTCGCCGAGCCCTGCATCCTGGGAGCCAGTCGCGCCTCGTCCAAGCTCCACTGCCGGCGCCGGCAGGCTCCTCTATCGTCGGATCTGGACCTCCCTGCCCCTGCCTCGCCGCCTGGCGTCTCCCCGACCAGCTCCGTCGTCAGCCGGCCCGAACTGCTCCCTGCGTCGCCCTCGTCGGAGATGCTCCAGCGCTGCCCTGCTCCCGTTGACCTGCGCCAGCGCGTGGGCCTCGCCAGGCCCAGCGCCCCTTTCGGCCTGCTGCTTCCTTCTCCACCCACCGGGCCAAGCCCATGGGTGAGCTGACCCCCGTGCACCCTCCTTTTTTCTCACTATTGGGCCAACCAGTTTCGGCCCAACTGCTGTTTTTTTAGCGAACAAAATTCTCTATTTTGAAGAAAACTGCAGTTTTATAGAAAAGTCCTCCTAGTTCATGCATAACATAACTCACAAATGGTGCATCGGTTTAAAATGATTTATATATGAAAGATGCTTAGAATTTTGTGTAGATTAATAATTTCCAACTTTCATGCACGTTTGCAATGTTTAAAATGTTGCTTGCATTAGTTTGCATAAATGCCATGTTTAAATGGTTTATTTCATAACTAAATAACCGTAGCTCCAAACTTAACAAACTTTATATGTAAATGGGGTAGAAAAATGCAAAGGTTAACATGGAGGCTGTACTTTGCATGTTTAATAACTCTAAAAAATGGACTAGGGCAGAACAGTACCAAATCTAGTATATGCTCATGAGGATTTTTCTGGGCTTGTTGCTTGTTGTTCCGGCCTCATTTAAACTTGCCTAGATAGGTAGTTTTCATATGCTTCACCTCTTGCCATGTTAATCAACATTTAATATTGTTGGGTACATAAACGAGATCAAACTAAATAACTTGAATGTGGTGTTCCGTCAATATGCAACTCGTTGCATATTGAGCTCCACTTAATTTGTAGAGTTGTTCGTGCACTTTGTCATGCCATGCCTCATTAAACCGGGCATGCATCATACTTGGTTGTGCATCATGCCATGTTTATGTGATGGTTGTTTACTATGTTGCTTGCTTCTTTCCGGGTTGCTTCTCTCGTTAGCTTCAGTTTCGTTTCATAGTTGTGAGGATCCGTTCGACTATGTCTGTTCGTCTTCTTCATGGACTCGTTCTTCTTCCTTGCAGGATCTCAGGCATGATGATCATACCCTCGAAATCACTTATATCTTTGCTTGCTAGTTGTTCGCTCTATTTCTATGCCGCGCTACCTACCACTTGCTATATCATGCCTCCAATATTGCCATGTCAAGCCTCTAACCCACCTTTCCTAGCAAACCGTTGTTTGGCCATGATACCGCTTTTGCTCAGCCCCTCTTATAGTGTTGCTAGTTGCAAGTGAAGATGAAGTTTGTTCCATGTTGGAACATGGATATGTTGGGATATCACAATATCTCTTATTTTAATTAATGCATCTATATACTTGGTAAAGGGTGGAAGGCTCGACCTTATGACAGGTGTTTTGTTTTGTTCCACTCTTGCCGCCCTAGTTTCTGTCATACCGGTGTTATGTTCCTTGATTTTGTGTTCCTAACGCGGTTGTGTGTTATGGGAACCCCTTGACAGTTTGCTTTGAATAAAACTCCTCCAGCAAGGCCCAACCTTGGTTTTACATTTTCCTAACAACCTATTACCCTTCCCTTGGGTCGGCCAACCCGAGGGTCATCTTTATTTAAACCCCCCGGGCCAGTGCTTCTCTAAGTGTTGGTCCGAACCGAGCCACCTGCGGGGCCACCTCGGGGGAACTCAAGGGCTGGTTTTACTCATAGTCTGTCTCATCCGGTGTTGCCCTGAGAACGATATACGTGCGACTCCTATCGGGATTATCGGCACATCGGGTGGCTTTGCTGGTCTTGTTTTACCATTGTCGAAATGTCTTGTAACCAGGATTCTGAGACTGATCGGGTCTTCCCGGGAGAAGGAATATCCTTCATTGACCATGAGAACTTGTGATGGGCTAAGTTGGGACACCCCTGCAGGGTTTGAGCTTTCGAAAGCCGTGCCCGCGGTTATGAGGCAGATGGGAATTTGTTAATATCCGGTTGTAGAGAACTTGACACTTAACTTAATTAAAATGCATCAACCGCATGTGTAGCCATGATGGTCTCTTTCCGGCGGAGTCCGGGAAGTGAACATGGTTCTTGTGTTATGTTTGAGCGTAAGTAGTTTCAGGATCACTTCTTGATCACTTCTATCTTCTCGACCGTTGTGTTGCTTCTCTTCTCGCTCTTATTTGCGTAAGTTAGCCACCATATATGCTTAGTGCTTGCTGCAACTAAACCTCTCTACCCTTTCCTACCCATAAGCTTAAATAGTCTTGATCTCGCGGGTGTGAGATTGTTGAGTCCTCGTGACTCACAGATACTTCCAAATGGTTGCAGGTGCCGATGATGCCAGTGCAGGTAACGCAACCGAGCTCAAGTGGGTGGCTCGATGAAGATCTTGATCTTTTTTTGTTTTGTTTCCTGTTGCTCAGTAGTGGAGCCCAGTTGGGACGATCGGGGATCTAGCATTTTAGTTTGTCTTCTTTAATTTTGGGTTCCGTAGTCGGACCTTGATTGCACTCTGGATGATGTATGTTTAACTTGTATTTGTGTGAAGTGGTGATTGTAAGCCATCTCTTTATCCCTTTCTTATTCAGTACATGGGATTGTGTGAAGATTACCCCTCTTGCGACAAACCTACCATGCGGCTATGCCTCTAAGTCATGCCCCGACACGTGGGAGATATAGCCGCATTGTAGGTGTTACACCACCCCTCCCCTCTGGCACAAGGGTTCACACCCCCTGTAACTTTCACGCATAATCCAGTCGACCAAGCCCCCGGGCACCGAGACGTAGGGCTATTACTTCCTCTGAGAAGGGCCTCAACTCGTAAATCTTGTTGCATGATGACCCACAAGTATAGGGGATCAATTGTAGCTCTTTTCGATAAGTAAAAGTGTCGAACCCAACAAGGAGCAGAAGGAAATGACAAGTAGTTTTCTGTAAGGTAATGTCTGCAAGTGCTGAAATCGTAACTAGTAGAGTAGTTTGATAGCAAGATAATTTGTAATGGGCAAGTAACGATGGTAGTAGCAAAAGTGCAGCAAGGTAGCCCAATCCTTTTGAGGCAAAGGACAGGCCTAAACGGTCTCTTATAATAAGCAAAGCGTTCTTGAGGGTACACGGGAATTTCATCTAGTCACTTTCATCATGTTGGTTTAATTCATGTTCGCTACCTTGATAATTTGATATATGGGTGGACCGGTGCTTAGGTGTTGTTCTTACTTGAAGAAACCTCCTACTTATGATTAACCTTCCCGCAAGCATCCGCAACTATGGGAAAGTATTAAGAATAAATTCTAGCCATAGTATTAAACTTTTGGATCCAATCAGTCCCTTACGGAATAGCGCATAAACTGGGGTTTAAGTTTCTGTTGCTCTCGCAACCAATCATCTAATTGCTACTCCACAATGCATTCCCTTAGGCCCAAATATGGTGAATTTTCATGTAGTCGGCATTCACATGACACCACTAAGGGAATCACAACATACATACTATCAAAATATCAAACACATATCAAATTCACATGATTACTTGCAACATGATTTCTCCCGTGACCTCAAGAACAAAGGTAACTACTCACAAATGATAAACATGCTCATGATTAGAGGGGTATTAAATAACATATTGGATCTGAACATATAATCTTCCACCAAATAAACCATATAGTTATCAACTACAAGATGTAATCAACAGTACTAGTCACCCACAAGTACCAATCTATAGTTCCGGTAACAAGATTGAACACAAGAGATGAACTAGGGTTTGAGAGGAGATGGCGTTGTTGAAGATGTTGATGGAGATTGCCCTCCCCAAGATGGGAGAGTTGTTGGTGATGATGATGACGATGATTTCCCCCTCCAGGAGGGAAGTTCCCCCGGTAGAATCGCTCCGCTGAAGGGCAAAAGTGCTCCTACCCAAGTTCCGCCTCGAGGCGGCGGCAATTCGTCCCGAAAGTCCTCTCATTATTTTTTCTAGCTCAAAATGACTTATATACCAAAAGATGGGCACCGGAGGTGGGCCGAGGAGGGCACAACCCACCAGGGCACACCTGGGCTCCCTGGCGCGCCCAGGTGGGTTGTGCCCACCTGGTGAGCCCCCTATGGTAGTTATTTGCTCCAATAATTCTTAAATAATCCATAAAAAATCTCAGTGAAGTTTCAGCTTGTTTGGAGTTGTGCAGAATAGGTGGCCTGGTGTAGCTTTTCTAGGTCCAGATTTCCAACTACCAGAATTCTCCATCTTTGTGTATACCTTGCATATTATGAGAGAAAAGGAATTAGAATTACTCCAAAAAGTAAAAATATTGTAAATAACAGTACGAAAACATGATGCAAAATGGACGTATCAACTCCCCCAAGCTTAGACCTCGCTTGTCCTCAGGCGAAAAACAAAATTGAAAAACATGTCCACATGCTTTGACAGAAAGGTGTCGATAAAAACAAAATACGGACATAGAAGCATCATGTTGATTATTATAACAGCAACAAAATTAAACATTGGACTTTTATCATAGAACTTTTAGCATATACTTCTCATGAATGAGTAATCGGTCATCACACAATCAAAGTATAAAGCAAAAACTCTATTAGAAAGCAACAAACTATGTTCTTAGTCAAATTTGCAACTACAATTCATCATCTTTTCAGGAAGGGTCATGTGTCGGATCCTTTAGGCAAGTCCACATACTCAACCATCATATAGCCTTCTATGATTGCTAACACTCACCACGTACCCATGAGAAAAACATTTCAACCGGACACATAGAAAGATAGGGGGCTTATGGTTTCGCCTCCCAACATACTCACCTCAAGGGTGATGTCAACAATAATAACTCATGCCACCCATATTCAACTAGACATATGTGCCTAGATCTTTCCTCACCACATGATGCTTGCCAAAGGAGAAAAATAAAAAGGAATAGAAGGAAAACTTTGACTCTTTGCATAAAAGTAAAAGATAGGCCCTTCGCAGAGGGAAGCAGAGGTTGCCATGCGCTTATTTGTTTGTATGCTCAACCCCTTAGTGCAAAAGAACGTCATGTTACATTGCCCCTTGTGATAGTGACTTTTATTATGTAGTCTGTCGCTTTTATTCTTCACCATCACAAGTTCGTGCAACGCTCAATTTTCTCTTATACTAAATGATCTCACACATTTAGAAGCAATTTTTATTGCCTTTTTGCACCAATGACAACTTACTTGAGGGATCTTGCTCAATCCCTAGGTTGGTATGGTGGACACTTGAAAATAAGATTTGGGTTTAAGGGTTTTTGGATGCACAAGTAGTATCTCTACTTAGTGCGGAATTTTTGGCTAGCAAAGGTAGGGGGCAAGCACCACATGTTAAAGGATTTATGACAATATAACTTCTATGTGAATATGAACAAACATAAATGATTACGTTGTCTTCCTTGTCCAACATCAACAATTTTGGCAGATAATATTTTGATGAGGGCTCACAATCACAAAAGATTTCTAGGATAGTATATTTATATGTGAATCTTCTCTTCCCTTATTAAATCTTTCATGAGTTGCATCATTGACTAATGCTATGTTTGTCAATCTCTAATAGAATTTTCTACTTATAATTTTCCTTACGTGGTGCCATCACCTACCATAGGATTAGTATATAATCTTTTCTTTATTTATTTCCTTTCTTTTATTTGTTTCCCTTCTTATTTCTTTTCTTTTATTTTCCACATGAAAGTAAAGAAAGCAAAAACTCATACTAAACTTTATTATATAACTTGCACACGATTACAGGGATAGATCACTAAGCAAACTCTCAAAGAAGAAATGATCGAACTAAAATTTTATTCATCTAAAGCAAAAGGATCGAACTAAAATAGGTAAAAGCAAAAAAGATAGTGGGATGATACGATACCGGGGCACCTCCCACAAGCTTGGTGGAAACCAAGGGGAGTGCCCATACCCGATACTCAATTTTCTTTTGGTGGTGAAGATGATGATGGTGGTGATGAAGTAGTATTCTCCAATATAACCATGAGTAGATGCCTCAAACCTTGAATCTCCCGAAGGGTTTGATGAATTAATTCACTATTTTTCTTCACCTTGACCATTATGTGTTTATTCTCAGGGCCCCATGGTTTTGTTCCTGCACTATTTTCTCTTGGCCGGGATATGTCCCAGTTGGACGGCATGTGCCTATGAGGAGTGTTCTCGAACCCATAATTGTGAATCAAATTATGAAAATTAGTATGATGTAACCTATGTAATGGCCTCCTTGGTGGGATCTCTTCTTGCACTTCCAAGCTCGCTTGATTGTTCGATGATCCCATGGCTTGATGAGGATCAGGGTGAGCAGAGATGACAGCTAGTGTACCCCTCTTGGAGGCCGGAGGGTGAATCCCAAAGGGACTTTCCTCATCTTCCTCCATAGTAACCTCTTCCGCTTCATCCCTCCTTAGATCCTCCTGAACCGACCCTATGTCTCCTTCTCCATTATTGAAGGGTGAGGAAGACATGACGTTGGTCTAGTTGAATATGTCAGAAAATAGCAAGAAAAGAGAACAAAGGATTTCTCCGTGATACGGTGGTCAACAGGTTCGGGAAGTATATATAGATTTTTTATCTTGGAGGACAAGCATATGGTAGAAAAACGGAGTATGAAAGGTGTCCCAGGTGGGCACAACCCACCTGGGCGCGCCAGGCAAGCCTG
The DNA here is from genome assembly GCF_018294505.1 of Triticum aestivum. Classification (NCBI taxonomy): domain Eukaryota; kingdom Viridiplantae; phylum Streptophyta; class Magnoliopsida; order Poales; family Poaceae; genus Triticum; species Triticum aestivum. Next base: position 391,020,784 of record NC_057812.1, on the reverse strand, counting down.
GCGCACCCTGGTGTCTTGTGCCCACCAGGGGATGCTTCCTGGAAGTTTCTTTATTCCCAAAATTCTTAAATATTCCAAAACTGATAAAAAATATTTTTGCGGATTTTTCGGAGTTTGTTTACTTACCGTATCACGTACCTCCTTATTTTCACGATACTAGAGTGTTCCAGAAGGACTCTTTTATGTGTTCTTCCAGTATCATAGTTTGGATAATATTAATTTCAACATTAATGGGAGTACCTAAGATATAATGCTTTATTCGATGCCCATTGACAACCTTCGGGTTAGTACCTTCGGAATTATTTATTTTGATGGCTCCAGACCGGTAAACCTCCTCGATGACATATGGGCCTTCCCATTTTGAGACAAGTTTTCCTGCAAAGAATCTGGAATGAGAGTTGTACAAAAGAACATACTCTCCGACCTTAAACTCACGCTTTTGAATTCTTTTGTCATGCCATCTTTTAACTTTTTCTTTAAATAATTTTGCATTTTCATAAGCTTGGGTTCTCCATTCATCTAATGAGCTAATATTAAATAACCTCTTTTCACCAGCAAGTTTGAAGTCATAATTGAGTTCTTTGATTGCCCAATATGCTTTATGTTCTAACAGAAGAGGCAAATGACAAGCTTTTCCATAAACCATTTTATAAGGAGACATACCCATAGGATTTTTATATGTTGTTCTATAAGCCCAAAGTGCATCATCTAATTTCTTAGACCAATTTTTCCTAGACCTATTGACATTCTTTTGCAAAATTAATTTTATTTATCTATTTCTAAGTTCAACTTGACCACTAGACTGAGGATGATAAGGTGATGCAATTCTATGGTTAACATCATACTTGGCAAGCATTTTACGGAAAGCACCATGGATAAAGTGTGAACCACCATCAGTCATTCAATATCTAGGGACTCCAAACCTTGGGAAAATAACTTCCTTAAGCATTTTAATAGACGTGTTGTGATCAGCACCTACTACTTGGAATAGCTTCTACCCATTTAGTAACATAATCAACAACAACCAAAATATGTGTATACCCATTAGAGGAAGGAAAAGGTCCCATGTAATCAAATCCCCAAACATCAAATGGTTCAACAAGAATTGAATAATTCATAGGCATTTCTTGACGCTTATCGCCTATTCTTTGACATTCATCACAAGATAAGACGAACTTACGGGTATCCTTGAAGAGAGTAGGCCAATAAAATCCAGATTGTAATACCTTATGAGTAGTTGTATCTCTAGCATGATGCCCTCCGTAAGCTTCGAAGTGACATTTCCGTAGGATTTGTCCCTGTTCCTGCTCAGGTACACAATGTCTAATAATACCATCTACTCCTTCTTTATAAAGATGTGGCTCATCCCAAAAGTAATGTCTTAAATCATAGAAGAATTTTTTTTCTTTTGTTGGTATGTAAAGATAGGTGGTAAATATTTAGCAACAATGTAATTAGCATAATTAGCATACCAAGGAGTACTGTGAGAAACATTTATTGCATCTAACTGCTCATCAGGAAAACAATCATCAATAGGTAGTGGGTCATCAAGCACATTTTCAAGCCTAGATAAATTATCAGCTACTGGGTCCTCAGCTCCTTTTCTATCAACGATATGTAAATCAAATTCTTGTAACAAGAGAACCCATCGAATAAGCCTAGGTTTAGCATTTTTCTTTTCCATAAGATATTTAATAGCAGCATGGTCTGTGTGAACAGTTACTTTGGAATCAACAATATAAGGTCTAAATTTATCACAAGCAAACACCACTGCTAAGAATTCTTTTTCAGTAGTAGCATAATTTCTTTGAGCACTGTCTAGAGTTTTACTAGCATAATGAATAACATTAAGTTTCTTATCAACTCTTTGTCCTAGAACAGCACCAATAGCATAATCACTAGCATCACATATAATTTCAAAAGGCAAGTTCCAATCAGGTGGTTGAATGATAGGTGCAGAAATTAAAGCTTTCTTAAGTGTTTCAAAGGCTTCTAGACAATCACCATCAAAAACAAAAGGAATATCCTTCTGCAAGAGACTGGTAAGAGGCCTAGAAATTTTTGAACAGTCTTTGATAAATCTCCTATAGAAATTAGCATGGCCTAAGAAGCTACGAATACCTTTTATATCTTTAGGACATGGCATTTTCTCAATTGCATCAACCTTAGCTTTGTGCACTTCAATACCTCTTTTAGAAATTTTATGACCCAAGACAATGCCTTCATTAACCATAAAGTGGCACTTCTCCTAATTCAAGACAAGACTTGTTTGTTCACATCTCTGCGAAACTCGATCAAGAGTGCCTAAACAATCATCAAAAGACTTCCCATAAACAGAAAACTCTGCCATGAAAACCTCAACAATCTTTTCTCAGAAGTCAGAGAATATAGCAGTCATACATCTTTGAAAGGTAGTAGGTGCATTACATAAACCAAAAGGCATACGTCTATAAGCATAGGTTCCAAAGGGACAAGTAAAAGTGGTCTTTTCTTGATCAGGTTGAGAAACAGGTATTTGTGAAAACCCAGAATATCCATCAAGGAAGCAAAAGTGTGTGTGCTTAGGTAATCTTTCAAGCATTTGATCAATAAAAGGCAAAGGGTAATGATATTTTCTAGTTGCTTTGTATAATTTTCTAAAATCAATTACCATTCTATAGCTTGTAACAATTCTTTGTGGAATAAGTTTATTCTTGTCATTAGAAACAACAATTATACCTCCTTTCTCAGGAACACAATGAACAGGACTTACCCATCTACTATCAGCTATGGGATAGATTATACCTGCTTCCAGAAGTTTTAATATTTTCGTTCTTACCACTTCTTTCATCTTCGGATTTAACCGACGTTGGTGATCAACAACGGGTTTAGCACCAGGTTCCATATTAATTTTGTGCTGACATAGAGTGGGACTAATGCCCTTTAAATCATGAAGAGTATATCCAATAGCAGATTGGTGCTTCCTTAGAACTTTCAATAATCTTTCTTCTTCATGTTTTGAAAGGTTGGCACTAATAATAACAAGATATATCTTCTTTTCATCAAGATAAGCATATTTCATGGTGTCTGGCAATTGTTTTAATTCAAACACAGGATCACCTTTAGGTGGAGGAGGACCTCCTAGAGTTTCAATAGGCAAATTGTGTTTAAGCAGAGGACGTTGTTCAAAGAAAATTTTATCTATTTCATTTCTTTCATGCATATGGAAGTCATTCCCATGGTCTAGCAAATATTGTTCTAAGGGATCAGTAGGTGGTACCACAATAGAAGCAAGACCAATTAATTCATCTTTACTAGGCAATTCTTTTTCATGAAGATTTCTACTAAACTTGGAAAAATTAAACTCATAAGACTCATTACCAAAACTAACACCGACAGTTTGTTTCTCACAATCTATCTTAGCATTAACAATGTTCAAGAAAGGTCTACCAAATAAAATGGGACAAAATTCATCTTGTGGGGAACCAAGAACAAGAAAATCAGTAGGGTATTTTATTTTCCCACACAAGACTTCAACATCTCTAACAATCCCAATTGGTGACATAGTGTCTCTATTAGCAAGTTTAATAGTAACATCTATGTCTTCTATCTCTGTGGGTGCTATGTCATTTATAATTTGTTGATATAAGGTGTAAGGAATAGCACTCACACTAGCACCTATGTCACATAAACCATGATAATAGTCATCTCCTATTTTAACTGAGATGACAGGCATGCCAACAATAGATCTGTGTTTATCTTTCTTATCAGGTTTGGCAATTCCAGCAGCTTCTTCACAGAAGTAAATAACATGCCCATCCACATCTTCTTCCAAGAGATCTTTAACCATAACAATACTAGGTTCTACTTTAATTCGTTCATCAGTTTTAGGTGTTCTAATGTAGCTTTTGTTAACCATAGATGAAACTTTAGCATGTTTCCTTATCCTAGGGAAAGGTGGTTTCTCAATGTAAGCAGAAGGAACAACTGGATCAGCATTATAAAGTATAGTTTCTTCTTTAATTGGTACCGGTTCTTTAATTTCTTATTTAATAGGTGGGTGATATTTAAACCACTTCTCCTTAGGGAGTTCAACATGAGTAGCAAATAATTCACAAAGGAGGCTACTATCTCAGAGTCAAGTCCATATTTAGTGCTAAACTTTTGAAAAGCATCGGTATCCATAAAATATTTAACACAATCATACTCAAGTTTAATACCTGACTCTTTACCTTTGTCGAGTTCCCAATCTTCAGAGTTGCATTTAATTCTTTCCCAAAGATCCCACTGGAATTCAATAGTCTTCTTCATAAAAGAACTAGCATAAGAAGTATCAAGCATGGTTTGATCATTACGACAAAGCCAAGCATAAAAGTTCTGAATAATAATTTCTCTTGAGAGCTCATGATTGGGGCATGAATATAACATTGACTTAAGCCTCCCCCAAGCGAGAGCGATACTTTCTCCTTCACGAGGCCAAAAATTATATATAATTCTGATCATGATGAATTAGATGCATAGGATAATTTTTTTGGTGGAACTCCAATTTCAAACGTTTCCAATTCCATGATCCAATATCATCGCATAGCCTATACAATGCCAATGCTTTTCCCTTCAAAGATAAAGGGAAAACCTTCTTCATAACTTTATCTCCGGGTAAACCTGCAAGCTTAAACAATCCATAAATTTGTTCTACATATATCAAGTGCATACTAGGATGTTCGGTTCCATCTACTGCATAAGGATTAGCTAGTAGTTGTTCTATCATACCCGAAGGAATTTCATATTTAATATTTTCAGTAGGTGCAGTAGGTTGAGGGGTAGCTAATTGTGGTTCCGGAGGAGGTGAAGATACCCCGAAAAACCCCCTCAAAGGATTGTTTTCCATAGTAATAAGTGACAATAAATTTCAGCACGCTATATAAATGTTTCCTTACCAAAGGTGCTTCACTCCCCAGCAACGGCACCAGAAAATAGCCTTGATGACCCACACATACAGGGGATCAATTGTAGCTCTTTTCGATAAGTAAGAGTGTCAAAACCAACGAGGAGAAGAAGGAAATGACAAGTAGTTTTTAGTAAGGTAATGTCTGCAAGTGCTGAAATTGTAAGTAGTAGAGTAGTTTGATAGCAAGATAATTTGTAAGGGGCAAGTAACGATAGTAGTAGCAAAAGCGCAAGCAAGGTAGCCCAATCCTTTTGAGGCAAAGGACACGCCAAAACGGTCTCTTATAATAAGCAAATCGTTCTTGAGGGTACACGGGAATTTCATCTAGTCACTTTCATCATGTTGGTTTAATTCATGTTCGCTACTTTGATAATTTGATATGTGGGTGGACCGGTGCTTAGGTGTTGTTCTTACTTCAACAAACCTCCTACTTATGATTAACCCTCCCGCAAGCATCCGCAACCACAAGAAAAGTATTAAGAATACGACATTGCTATTTTCCTGCCGACTGGTGGTTTGCAACAGGCACATACAATCTGGCGACCGCTCGATCCGCTCCAATTTTTTTTCCAGTCTCCCGCGCAACAATCGCTCGATCTGGTTCTTTTTCAGTCTCGCGCGTGGAAAAGAAAAAAAGGGCACTAGAAAGAATCAAACCTAGAACCTGTTGGTTGAGGCCATAGCACGCTACCAACTGAACTAACTCTCTCTTCTGGTTTTACACGCAGATTACTCCTTTTTTATACCTTATTAAATGAGTAGAAAGGAAAAACAACTCAATCCGTTTCTCTCAGGCGACAAAACCGGGAACTTGTGTGTAAATAGCATGGTATTTGACGCATGCGGACCTAGTAAATTATGATGCAAAGACCGTGATAACTTATGGGTAAATAGCACGGTTATGCATCGTAGATCTGATAATTTACATACAAATACCATTGGTAATTTTGACCCGAAAAATTATTAAAATATATCCCGATAACTTCTGTCTAAACAACAGGATAATATACACGCCAATTTTGTGTAAAAAACATAGTAATTTACGCACGATACGGCTGGGTGTTGTACAAAATTATTATACTTTGCAGTGTGTAAAAATCATGATAGTTACACAAAAGTTATCAAAAGATGTTTTTAAAAACTTTTTTCTAGGTCAACGTTATCATGGTGTTTGTACATAAGTTATCGTGATAGCGATACATAAATTATCATACTATTTACATAGTAATTATCAGGGTACGTTTCAAGCACCCCTCCCGTTGAAATATTACCGTCAAGTTTGTATCTAAATTATCAGGGCTGCAGTGTATAAATTATCATGTCATTTACACAACAGTTATCGGAGTAATGTTTTCCAAAGAGAAAATTTTCAAAGTCAAAGTTATCAGCTATGTTGTGTGTATATTATCATGTTATTTGCACAGAAATTTCCGGGGTATGATTTCCAACAACTTTTATCCTAGGGTCAAAGGAGTTACCACGGTGTTCATACATGGGCTATCAGCTTTGTTGTGGGTATAATACCATCCTATTTACACAGAATTTATCAGGGATTGTTTTCAATACTTTTCCTCAGGTCAAATGGTTACCAAAGTGTTTGTATGTGAGTTATCAACTTTGTTGTGTCTATATTATCATGTTATTTACATACAAGTTACCGGACTAGATTATTTAACATTTTTTGGGTAGAAAGGTTACCATGGTGCTTGTACGCGAGTTATCATCTTTGTTTTTCTTATATTACCATGATATTTGCACAAAAGTTACCGGGGGTATTGTTTTCAACAACTTTCATTCTGGGGTTAAAAGAATTACCGTAGTGTTTGTATGTGATTTATCGGCTCTACTGTGCGTATATTACTATCATATTTACATAAAAGTTACCAGGGTTTGTTTTTCCACTAAAATTTTCCCCGGTCAAAAGTTACCGGCTCTATTGTGTGACCACAGTTGTTTGTTATATTGTCATTCGTGCGTAAATTACTGTGTTTTTTACACAAAATTGGTCTGTATATTATCTTGTTGTTTAGACAGAAGTTATCGGGATATGTTTCAATATTTTTTCCGGGTCAAAATTACCGATGGTATTTGTATGTAAATTGTCAGATCTAAGATGCATAATCGTGCTATTTACCCATAAGTTATCACGGTCTTTGCATCATAATTTACTAGGTCCGCATGCGTCAAATACCATGCTATTTACAGACAAGTTCCCGATTTTGTCGCCTGAGAGAAACGGGTCGAGTTGTTTTCCCTTTCCACTCATTTAATAAGGTATAAAAAAGAAGTAATCTGCGTGTAAAACCAGAAGAGAGAGTTAGTTCAGTTGTTGGTAGCGTGCTATGGCCTCAACCAACAGGTTCTAGGTTCGATTCTTGCTAGTGCCCTTTTTTTCTTTTCCACGCGCGAGACTGAAAAAGAACCAGATCGAGCATTTGTTGCGCGGGAGACTGGAAAAAAAATTGGAGCGGATCGAGCAGTCGCCAGATCGTACGTGCCTGTTGCAAACCACCAGTTGGCAGGAAAATAGCATTGTCGATTCTTTTTATTGCGCTAGAAGAAAAAAAAAGATGCGGTGGATCGATTCCCACATCGAAGAAAAAAAGATGCGGTGGATCGATTCCCACATCGAGAGAAGCGGATCGTATGTGGGTGGAATCATCCGGATCTGTCGCTAAGTGACCAGTCGACTGGTCGTTAGCACAGTCCTTAGGAATAAGTTCTAACCATAGCATTGAACTTTTGGATCCAATTAGTCCCTTACGGAATAGCGCATAAACTGGGGTTTAAGTTTCTGTCACTCTCGCAACCCATCATCTAATTGCTACTCCACAATGCATTCCCTTAGGTCCAAATATGGTGAAGTGTCATGTAGTCGACATTAACATGACACCACTAAGGGAATCACAACATACATACTTTCAAAATATCGAACACATATCAAATTCACATGATTACTTGCAACATGTTTTCTCTCGTGACCTCAAGAACACAGGTAACTACTCACAAATCATAAACATGCTCGTGATTAGAGGGGTATTAAATAGCATATTGGATCTGAACATATAATCTTCCACCAAATAAACCATATAGTAATCAACTACAAGATGTAATCAACAGTACTAGTCACCCACAAGTACCAATCTATAGTTCCGGTAACAAGATTGAACACAAGAGATGAACTAGGGTTTGAGAGGAGATGGTGCTGTTGAAGATGTTGATGGATATTGCCCTCCCCAAGATGGGAGAGTTGTTGGTGATGATGATGACGATGATTTCCCCCTCTGGGAGGGAAATTCCACTGGCGGTATCGCTCCACCAGAGGGCAAAAGTGCTCCTGCCCAAGTTCCACCTCGAGGCGGCGGCGCTTTGTCCTGAAAGTCCTCTCCTTCCTTTTCCTAGGTCAAAATGACTTATATACCAAAAGATGGGCACCGGAGGTGGGCCGAGGAGGACACAACCCACCAGGGCGCGCATGGGCTCCCTGGCGCGCCCAGGTGGGTTGTGCCCACCTGGTGGGCCCCCTCTGGTAGTTATTATGGATAAAAAACATTGTAAATAACAGTAAGAAAACATGATGCAAAATGGACATAGCAGTGCACAACCTCGCCGTAGCTAGGACGTTGCCTCCTCCTACGTACCCCCTATTCTTACTATCAGACTTGCTCCCACAACACGATGCCTCTTAAGAATTGACAAATAGATCAGAAGAAACTAAAAGGAAATGTCCGGGCTTAGTTTAATGATAGCAGATCCAAACCATATGGCCATGGTACACTAAGAGGCTGGCGGAACTAAAAATAAAATAGGAAGGAAACCAAAGACCAAAGAAACACGAAGCCCTAAGAACTATCGGAAGTCATGCAAGAATGCTAGGAGGACCACTGACTGGCACAATGCACTGGTGAGGTAAAGGCTAATAGAAATAATATAGTTATTTTAGATGAAAAGTGCAAAAATGAATGCTTGATATGAAGTTAAACATATGGCAGTATTCTATTTACTTTCAACCCTTCTCTATATTTTCTCTTCAAACCCAAGATAAACTTTAAGCATGATATCATAAAAAATAGCCCTGCAACATGAACTTACATATGAGAAAAAGTAGGATACCAGTGAGGAAGTCAATGAACAAATATAGCCCTGCTGGATACACTCTTCCACAACCAAGCATATAGTGATGTTGCAACATCCACATATGTATCAAAGAGAAACATTTTTAGTCAGCAGCTCATGTCTACCATAAAAGCATAACTTATAACAGATACAATGTAACAAATGAATACATTACAGGCAACTGCATGCAGTTCAAGGTTTTAAACACCCGGGACAAGAAAAACTTGAACCATCGAAAAAACAAACCAAAGAAACCCTACAAAGATTTGTTGTCGGCTTCAAATTTTAACGCGGTTCAGGGTTCGTTAAACCGGCGGATGCTGGACTGAAACCAAACCACATAATATTTGTTTGGCTTTTTAGAGAGGATCTTGTTCATTCCCTAAGCACCCCTAAATGGCAACAGGTATATAACATCTTCTTTGATGTGTTAATTTTGAAACAACCAAAACTCAAAGCTTCCCTAAACTTGTTTTAGTCAAGTTAACATGAAAAGTGCATGAAAACAATGGACCATGGGAAGATATAGCTTCCAGGTAAATTTATATTCTATGAACTGAGATATATTGGACATGAACCTAAACCTAGACCAATATATCTTGGCTTCCATGGGTTTAATATAAATCAGTAAATGGTTATGTGCCGACGACTATTATCCAAAAAAATGCATTTGCAATAACTTCTTGATCTCAACTCGCACATATGTACAAATGAAAATAAACACATGCCATGCAATTTCCAGAGAAAGATTTCTCTGGTTGTTTTTGTTGCCTTTTTCTAACTGATTAAGAAGTTATGCCATTTAAGCTGCCTATGCATGGTTACATAGTAGTCAACAGAGAATGGTAATGAAATAAAGAAATGACTACAATGGCGGAGGTAGCTTGTAATTAAAAGAAAATTGCAAGAAAATTAGTACCTTAAGAAATAGGAACCACGACGTCTATATCTATCAATTACCTCCTCTTGAGTCTCTATCAATCATCTACTTCCGCAAAATCATAGCAAATCTGGCCCTGGAAGAACAGGGTACAAAACAAAACATAGTCAACAGACAATGCTAACAATCTAAATGTACCACCAAACAGTTAAAACCATATAGAAACATGACCTTTGTTAGAAATAATGCCCTGGGTGACCTATGACTGAAACTAGAATCAGGATAAAGCACAAAACATAAACTATATAATAAATTAGGTGTTCACCGTATTGTTTCCGATAAAGAAATAGTGTAGGCTGATTTTCCAAATCTTTCAACCATTGATTAGATGCAGTAGTACAGACTGATTTTCTAAATATTTACTCCCACCATTCCATATTAATTGTCGTTGATTTAGCACTAAATCAGCAACACTTAATATGGAGCGGAGGGAGTAGCTTTTATAACATCTTCACCAATTTCATGGGACCATACTTATTCTATAGCACCCAGTCTGGCTTATCAAAACAAAGTATAATACTCCCTCCGTCCCAAAATATAAGAACGTTTTTTACACTATACTAGTGTCAAAAATGTTCTTATATTTTGGGACAGAGGGAGTAATTGGGAAAGATCTATATAAAAGATAGTATTACACAATGTAACGGGCAGACCCCTCCTATAAATTAGACATACACAAACATGGTAATCCGAAAGAAACTGCAAGATTTGGGGTTCGTGTACAAACCCAAAAAAAGGAAACCTGAGACACACAACAAGATTTTAGTAAGGTAAATATCATCCCTATGACTATAGAAAATAGCAGGCACCAAAGTGAACACCTATGATGAGAACTGTACATGTACTAAATAAGGCACTACTTCCTAATAATGAAAAGAAACTGCCAATACAGAAACCAAAAAACCGATCTGGCCTCGATCTCTAATTACAACTGCGGCACACATGTAACAATATCTTTCTACCTAGAGCAATCTTTGTTTTGCATATATATAGTAATTATAAAATTGGAATGTATCGATACATCGTCGTCTATTTTTATGCATGTACATCAGTTCAGAATCTATTCGACAACAAACAATACATACAATGCATCAAACCTAAGCAAAAGAAATTGTCAATGTTGAATCACATGAAGCATCAAGAGTAAGCATTCGAGAAAACACACACTACATGAGCCCAAACTGAACTATGGGTGTTCATCCAATACTATGGAAACAAATTAGAAGGGAGAATGATCTGTTATACCTGCAATGTGCAGAGGTGGGCGAGGCTGATGGCATCCATGCCTTCTTCTGGCCAAGCACGTCCAACTAAGATGTTAAGCAATGTCAGCTTGTGCTACAAATTAACAACAAATAATAGTGTAAGTGCTATTATTCGGATCGAAAAGTCTCTACATCCATCTTCCATGCATGAACAAAACCATTCCCTGACCACACATGCACCCACTAAAGCCATTCATTTTCCAGGGCTAATATGTAGGCACTCATACAGTTCAAAGCAGAGAATCAAACATGTATAATCCAATCTAATAAGCAGTCAGTCGTACAGTTCAAAGAAAATTATCAAACACGTACAGACAAATCATACATTTCAAAGGAAATAACACATCAAGACTCGTAAAAAGACCGTTGCTTTGGCCGCTACTTTGACAACATTGCCAATGCTTCTGTAGCATGCACATTGATGTTGCCGCTGCTTCGACAACATGGCTGGTGCTTCCGCAGCATGCTCGTTGCTGCGGTCACTGCTTTGAGAACATGGCTCGTGCTTCGTCGGTGCTGCGGCAACATAATCGGTGCTTCCGCAGCATGCTCGTTGCTACGACTGTTGCTTCGACAACATGGCTGGTGCTGTGGCAACTTGGCATGTGCTTCCGCAACATGCTCGTTGATGCGGCCGTTGTGGGATGCTTGGTTGTAACAGCGTTGGGGCCTGGCTAGGATGTTGAATGTGAGTTATGACAGTGCTGGGGTTGGTGGCCTGCGCGTTCAGTCGAAAGGGACACTAGGTCGTGAGGTGAAGCCGTCGCTAGACACTTGATTGCGCTCGATCCAAGAGAAATCAGTCAGATGACGCCTAGCGTCGCCCTTAATAGAAAGCCCGCCTCAAAGTGTTTGGGTAATTGGACATCCAAGAATCCTGAATTGCCATCGTACGGCTATTTCCAACACCGTTGACCTTACTGTATATTCTAAAACTACAAAGAAAGGAAAACTATAAATAGACCAGCCAAACATTATATATATATACATATTGACCAACACAACATTATATATATATATACATATATTGTCAGCAAAGAACCTTAATCACATCATGCAAGAATTCAAGCGAACCATATAGCCAAGACCATTTGACTATCCCTGGCATGGGAACGGAAGAAAAGTTTGTTGGCATATAGAATTCCTCAGAACAAACAAACTATATACTACACTTGACATACTACACGAAACAAAGCAGTCGCAACAGAAGGTTCTACCATGTATGAGACCTTATGTAAAACAATTAGTATTAGCACTATTATTACTATGCCATCAAATGTTCTGAGGAATAAATGTAGTAGTACAAACATCACAGTGAATACAGTTCAAAAAAACATCACAGGGAATAGTTTGAAGCTACACTAATCAGACATCAGTAAAAAATAATGTTGTATATACCCATAAAAAGTGTCCTAGTGCAAAATCCTACCAATGAGAGTTCCCCATAACAAATAAACTCTCAGTCCATGGACCATACAAAGGTTTCCAATATGGAAATACTGCATCTAGAATTCAACAGTAGCATATGCATGGTAGTAAAGATAGTGATCAAGGTATCACCTGGCTTTGGCTTCCCAATTTAACCTCCTACTGTTGTCACAATATCTGGCCAGCTTTTATTCCATGTCAATGAAGGGTAACACCTTCAGCTTCCTATAATCAAATAATTCATCACATAAATAGCAAAAGAATAAATGGATCAGACCAACAGATCAGATAGGTTTCCATTACTAATGCACAATCTGGAATGGTGCTACTTGATACGTCCCCAATGTATCTATAATTTTTGATTGTTCCATGCTATTATATTATCTGTTTTGGATGTTTTATATGCATTAGTATGCAATTTTGGGACTAACTTTTTAACCTAGAGCCTAGTGCCAGTTTCTGTTTTTTTTCTTGTTTTTGAGTTTCGTAGAAAAGGAATACCAAATGGGGTCCAAATGGAATGAAACTTCACGATGATTTTTCCTGGACCAGAAGACACCCACAGAACTTGGAGTCCAAGCCAGAAGAGCCACGAGGCGGCGGCAAGGGTAGAGGGTGCGCCCTAAGGGGGACACGCCCCCCTACCTTGTGGGCCCCTCATGACCTTCCTGACCTAGCTCTTCGTCCTATATATTCACATATATTCCAAAACCCTTAGAGGAGTCCACGAAAATACTTTTCCGCTACCGCAACCTTCTATTCCCGTGAGATCCCATCTTGGGGCCTTTTCCGGCATCCTGTCGAAGGGGGATTCAGTCATAGAGGGCATCTACATCAACCCTATTGCCCTTCCGATGAAGTGTGAGTAGTTTACCATAGACCTACGGGTCCATAGCTACTAGCTAGATGGCTTCTTCTCTCTCTCTCTCTCTCTCTCTCTCTCTCTCTCTCTTTGATTCTCAATACCATGTTCTCCTCGATGTTCTTGGAGATCTATCCGATGTAATCTTCTTTTGCGGTGTGTTTGTCAAGATCCGATGAATTGTGGATTTATGATCAGCTTATCTATGAATATTATTTGAATCTTCTCTGAATTCTTATATGCATGATTTGATATCTTTGTATTTCTCTTCGAGCTATCGGTTTAGTTTAGCCAACTAGATTGGTTTTTCTTGCAATGGGAGAGGTGCTTAGCTTTGGGTTCAATCTTGTGTGATATCACCTAGTGAAAAAGTAGGGGTAGTGAGACAAGTATTGAATTGTTGCCATCGAGGATAAAAAGATGGGGTTTTCATCATATTGCTTGAGTATATTCCTCTCCATCATGTCATCTTCCTTAAGGCGTTACTCCGTTCTTTATGAACTTAATACTCTAGATGCATGCTAGATAGCGGTCGATGTGTGGAGTAATAGTAGTAGATGCAGGTAGGAGTCGGTCTACTTGACACGGACGTGATGCCTATATGCATAATTATTGCCTTGGATATCATCATAACTTTGCGCTTTTCTATCAATTGCTCGACAGTAATTTGTTCAACCACCGTACCATTTGCCTTCATGAGAGAAGACTCTAGTGAAAGCTATGGACTCCGGTGATGGAGACCTGGATTCGGGGGTCCTTAGGTGTCTGGCCTATTCAAGCATGGGCCGGGCTGATGGGCCATGAAGATAGAATGAAAGATTATTCCCCGTGTTCGGATAGGACTCCTGGATGCGTGGATGGCAAGATTGGAGACCGGATGTATTGTTTCCTTCCCTTGTAAACCGCCTCTGTACCCCTCTGGTGTATATATAAACTAGAGGGTTTAGTCCATAGGGATCATCAGAATTCATATAGGCTAGACATCTAGAGTTTAGCCATTACGGTCTCGAGGTAGATCGACTCTTGTAACCCCTATACTCATCAAATACAATAAAGCAGGACATAGGGTTTTACCTCCATTAAGAGGACCCGAACCTGGGTAAACATCATGTTCCCTGTGTCCCTTGTTACCTTCGATCCTCGAACGCACAGTTCGGGACCCCCTACCTGAGATCGGCCGGTTTTGACACCGATATTTGTGCTTTCATTGAGAGTTCCTCTGTGTTGTCGACAAAAGAATCGATGGCTCGCCTTGTCATTAATGATGATATTACTTCTGGAAGGGCCTTAGCTCCAGGACGGGTCGTCCAGCTCAGCAGTTTTACCATGGGCACTTGCTCGGTCGTCAAGCCAACGGGCGCCCTCACAATCGCCAAACATCATCCCCATGTCAGCCTCGAACACTCCGAAAAGATGGAACCAGCGGATATCTCATCCTTGAACAAACTGCTAGATCGCATCGCCTCCCTGGGGGTCTCAACAAACTATGATCGGATTGGGCTTAAACCCGATCAAAGGGGAATCAAGTCCCCACCGGTCACCCACCTGGTAGCGGTCATTGAGCAATGAGATGAGTACGCCTCTCCCCGTAAATTAATCACCAGCTATGTTCGGATTTCCGAGCCCTACGGGCGGATACCCATCTTCGAGAAGAGACCTCATGTCCTTCGAACACAGAATTGGGCATTAAGTCGGGAAGTCTTCAGGACCTTACTAATCCTGAACTGGTGACCTCGGAGATTCTTCAAACTCCGGATCCAATAGTGGGCCAGGGTTCGGATTTCAGCCCACCCGCCAACCACAAGCAATATTCCCCAAGCAATTCAGGTCCTCCAGACATATGTGACCTCATGTATGTACGATAGCAACCTCTGGAAATGGTCCACCACTTCTGGGCCAGGTTCCTCCTTGTTAAAAACAAGATTAAAGATTTTTTTTTGACTGAAAACAAGATTAAAGATTGTTGCGACGACGGCGCAGTTTTAGTTTTTTGCCGCAACTGCATGGACAAGGGACTCCTCAATGGCCTCAACCGCCACCGCATACTGCACCTTGCAGATTTGGCACACATAGTATAGAAGTATTGCGCAATGGAAAGCGCCTAGAAAGCCCAAACAGCCCAGTGGGAACCTCCTGCCTTTAAGCAGCCCACTGGACGGACAAAAAGGATGCACCCTTACGGGGCACCCGATCATCAGCCTATTGACAAGAAAATCAAGCCCTTCATGGGACATATAATTGTCCTCAACGAATTGCTCGACAAGCCATGTCAGATACAACGACGCCAAATATCGAACCAACACATAGCCTTCGGGCATGTTGGGTACTCCGGCAGGTGGCTAAGAGCGGCGAGGCCATCCTTACCAACACTACCCTAGAGAAGCACTCTTCGGAGGATGACGATTACAATGTGTTTACGGTCTTTGAGACCTTTCCTTCAAATAATCGACGCAAAAGGACGCTTTGCGACCTCGCCGAAGTTAACCAAGTAGCCACAATAAATCCTTGGAACGATACGGCAATAACTTTTACCGTCGACGATGAACCAAGGGCCCGACCAGTCCAAGCACCAGCCGCCTTGGTCTTAAACCCAATTGTGGATGGATTTCGACTCACCAAAGTGCTCATGGACGGTGGCAGCAGACTGAACCTCATCTATGAAGACACGCTAAATAAAATGCAAATGGACAAGAGTCACATCAAGCAAAGCAATATCACCTTTCGATGCATTATTCCCAGTCGAGAAGCACGATGTTCGGGGGAAATTAAACTTGATGTAGTATTCGGCACGCCGGAGAACTACAGGTCCGAAGAGTTGCTCTTCCACGTGGCACCTTTCAATACCTGATATCACGCCCTGTTGGGGTGAGACGCCTTCACACGCTTTCAAGCCATACCCCATACAGGTACATGAAGCTCAAAATGTCAGGGCCCAGTGGAGTTATCACTATCAACAGTGATCCGGATACAACACTCTGCGCCAAAAACAAAATTGCATCCTTGACCCTTGAGGCACTATCCGAGGCCCTTGCGGCCGAGGAGCTAACCAATGTGCGCTCCACAGTGGACAAAGATGATGTAATCCTCGACAAGAGGCCCAAGTCCACTTCATTCAAGCCAGCAGACGAAATAGTCAAATTTCAAGTGCACCCGACGGATCCTAACAAGACATCCTCCATTGGAGCACAGCTGGATCCATCGATCGACATTGCCTTACAAGCGTTCCTGCGTGAAAATTGGGACATCTTTGCCTGGCATCCTTCAGATATGCCAGGAATCCAACGCAGACTGGTCGAGCATAGCCTCAGCATAGTAAAGGGGTTCAAAGCAGTCAAGCAAATACTGCAGCGATTTTTCGAACCCAAATGAGAAGCTATGGGAGGAGCTAGCCAAACTACTTGAAGCCGGGTTTATTAGAGAAATCAAACACCCGGACTGGCTAGCGAACTTGGTCATAGTGCCGAAGAAGGATAGATCATGGCGCATGTGTGTCGATTTCAAGGACCTCAATAAGGCTTGCCCTAAGGACCCCTTCCCGCTGCCCCGCATTGACCAAATCATTTATGCGACCGCAGGACACGACTCACTGTGTTTCCTCGACACATACTCCGGATACCATCAAATTAAGATGAAGGAGTCCGACCAGGCCGCAACGGCATTCATTACCCCGTATGGGCCTTTCTGCTTCAACACTATTCCTTTCGGACTCAAAAACACTGGCGCCACTTACCAATGCATGATTCAAACATGTCTAGAAAAGCAAATTGGCAAGACAGTGGAGGCATACATAGATGATGTAGTCATCAAGACCAAACACGTCAAATCATTGGTGGATGATCTACACCTCACATTTGACAACCTCTGAACATATGACATACGGCTCAATCCGGAAAAATGTGTCTTCGGCGTTCCAGCCGGAAAACTACTCGGGTTCATTGTTTCCAATAGAGGAATCGAAGCAAACCTAGCCAAAATCCAAGCCCTATCACAGTTGGCAACGCCAAAAGACCTAAAGCAGGTCCAAAAACTAGTTGGGTGTGTGGCAGCCTTGAGCCGCTTTATCTCCAGATTGGGAGAAAAAGCGTTGCCACTTTATCGACTGCTCCGATGCACCGACCACTTTGAATGGACGGATGCGTCTTCAACTAGATTGGAAGAAATAAAAACCTTGTTAGCAAGCAACCCAATCCTTGCCGCACCAAGTGTTGGCGAACCTATGTTGCTCTACATATCTACGACTCACCAGGTGGTGAGCGCGGTACTCGTCGTCGAACGAGAGGAAGAGAGACATGGATTCCCACTCCAGAAACTAGTGTACTATGTATCGGTGGTCCTTACACCATGCAAATCTCGATACCCACACTATCAAAAGATAGCGTGTGCGGTCTTCATGGAATCCCGGAAGCTGTGGCACTACTTTCAAGAGTGTTCGATCACGGTGGCGTCCGAATTACCACTCAATGACATCATAAATAATCGGGATGCCATCGGCCGCACAGCCAAATGGGCCATCGAGCTCTTACCATTTGAAATAACATACAAGCCACGCCGAGCTATTAAATCTCAGGTGTTGGCCGACTTTGTCGCCGAATTGACGGAAGCCGAACTCCCTAAAGAGTACAGGACATACTCCAACTGGGTAATGTACTTCGACGACTCTAAAATGTTAGCCGGATTGGGGGCTAGCGTCATCTTAACATCCCCTATAGGGACACGGCCTGCTATGTATTACAAATCATGTATACGGACTCCAACAACGCGGCCAAATACGAGGCACTAGTGCATGGTCTCCGAATGGCTATTTCTATGGGCATACAACGCCTAGAGGTGCGTGGGGATTCGAACCTCACAATATCCCAAATAAATGGAGAATTCGATGCAAAACATCCAAAGATGGCAGCATACTGAAATGCCGTACTCAAAATATCAGCTTTGTTTGACGGGCTCGAGTTCCATCATGTTGCTCGAGACATTAATCAGGCAGCAGGCATCCTTGCTCGAATGGGCGCTAAACGCGACCCCATCCCGCCTAACACCTTTGTGTAAAGGCTCTTCAAGCCATCCGTGGTATGCCAGGACGAGAGCGGAAATACTAGTCCGGCGCTGATCATAACCCCAGATGCCGAACACAATTCTGATATCACCGAGGGCTCGGTCACCAAAATGACACCTTCCGCCCATGTAATCATGGTTGTCATTGCTCCATGGACCGAACCCTTCCTGGCCTACCTCAACAAACAGGAGCTCCCCGATGACCAGAATGAGGCATGTCGCATAGTTCGACGCTCTAAAGCCTACAAAGTTCATGAAGACGAGCTCTACAAGAAAAGGACTATTGGAGTTCTTCAAAGATGTATCTCCAAAGAGGAGGGACGGCATCTCTTGGCCGAAATACATGCTGGTCTCAGTGGCCATCACGCCACAGCTCAAGCCCTCGTAAGCAACGCCTTCCGTACAGGTTTGTTCTGGCCAACAACCCGAGCAGATGCACAGTCCCTTGTGTAGCATTGTGTAGGATGTCAGCTTTTCACCAATCAAAGTCATATGTCGCCTACCTCCCTAGGAACAATCCCCATTACTTGGCCTTTTTAGGTCTGGGGGCTAGATATGGTCGGACCTCTTAAAGGGGGCAACCACAAGAAGAAATATTTGCTGGTTATGGTGGATAAATTCACTAAGTGGATAGAGGCCAAACCAGTAAAAACGGCTGAAGCTGGGCCGGTGATCGACTTTATATCTGGCACTGTACACCATTATGGTGTCCCACACAACATCATTACTGACAATGGCTCTAACTTCATAGCTGATGAGGTGAAAAATTGGTTTCCTAACCTGGGCATCAGGCTCGATTACGCCTCCGTATATCACCCTCTAACAAAAGGTCAGGTCAAATGGGCTAATGGCCTGATAATGAGCGGCATCAAACCCAAACTAGTGCGATCCCTACGGGAGTTAGATAAATACTGGGTCGAGGAACTCGATTCCGTGCTCCGGGGACTGCGGTCTACGCCCAATCGCACGACCGAATACACACCCTTTTTCATGATGTACGGCGCATAGGCTGTCTTGCCCCTGCGACATTATTCATGACTCACCTTGAGTGCGCATGTATGAAGAGAGAGAAGCCAAGCTCGATCGACAGGACGACCTAGACGACCTGGAGGAGGAGAGCGATATCGCAAAAGCCCGTTCCGCATTCTATCAACAACAAGCTCGTAGATACCAAAGCAGGGAAGTGCGGGCCAAGACTTATAATGTCGGTGAACTCGTTTTACGCCTCCCAGAGAAGAAGAAGGACAAGCTCAAACCAAAATGGGAGGGTCCCTTCATTATAGATGAAGTTCTCACAGGAGGAGCCTATCGCCTTCGTAATGCATCGGATAATCGCCTAGAGCCGAATCCATGGAACGCTGCTCGGCTCCAAAGATTCTACGCATAAGTTCGGCCATACTTCTTTTCATTCTTTTTTTATCCTCTTCATTTTGTTTTTTGTTTTCTTGCTTTTATACAATTTCCAGAATATGTTCGGATAAGCCGAACACTTGAGGGGTACACATCCTAAAATGTATACACACCACCATGACTGGGGGCTTCTTTAACCATAGCTTATTATTATTCCGAGCCTGGATCTCACAATATATGTGTCGTTTGCTCTTATACACCCTTTTTACCATTATATGCACCTCTATGACTTAAGTTTTTGCCAAGCTGGGTTGCCTTGCTCCTATGTTTATGCCCTACGTTCCCGATTGTTTGGCTATGGCATAAAGGGAGCACCTCTGCAATTGTTACAACCGGGTCATCCAGACATGTACCTCAGACGGGTGAAGCCGAAAGCTAGCATTCTTAAGAGAATAATTGGTCGGCAATCAAACAACAAATTGTTACATTCTGGTATTTCTTCAAACATATAGGATAGTTTTTTCCGTATTGCAGACCAAAGCCACGGCGCGCATAATTTCAGCATGCCAACCCAAGGAAAGGAACCCTTGATGGAACTATTCTCTTTGGAAGATGTTTCTTACATATGTAATATAACATACATCCCGAACTAAATTTTTTGTCTGTTTGAGCACAATGACCG
Source organism: Triticum aestivum (assembly GCF_018294505.1). Lineage (NCBI taxonomy): Eukaryota > Viridiplantae > Streptophyta > Magnoliopsida > Poales > Poaceae > Triticum > Triticum aestivum. Next base: position 391,000,162 of record NC_057812.1, on the reverse strand, counting down.
GGTTGCCTGGTTTCCGGATATAGCGAATGCCATTTTGGTTCGGAGGTTAAAGCCATTTTGGTTTAGAAACACTCCACCATTTTGGTTCGGAGGTTAAAGCCGAAAGCCTACGATGACAGGCTTCTCACATGTTTGGATAAAGGTACAGGTCGATTATAACGTACATTAAACACATTAAATCAAATACCTATTCCTTATCTATTCCATTTATAAGACTGTCTAACTTACAGTCTTCCTGTGAATACTTCGCAGGTATCATTACTTGGTCATACACCAAATTCACTGGAATTTCTTTCCCGTCTGGTCCCTGTGGTCCTACTCGTTCCATATGATTTGGATCGAGCTTGGTGAAGCATGTTTTCACCATGGCCCAGGCTTCTCGTGCTCCTTCACGGCAGGCGGATGTCTTCCATAGCTCAAACCGGTGCCAGGCACCTTTGAATAGGTTCGCCAAGCCCTCCATACTTTCTGGAGGGGTATCAAATGGCCATAACGCCTTCACCATACTCCTCATGACTTTTCGGGCCCGAGCATACACCACGAATAGTTCCTTCAACACGTCGCCTTGAAATCTTGATACCTCTTCTTCCGGTCAGCGGTTAATAGGCCTGCAGCAACAGAGTCATGATGTTCCGCATTATGGACTAAACATGAGCCCCTAGGGTGGTTTTAAATAAGAAAGGAAGACATGTCGAACATGCCTCCCTTCAACTTATCATTTTCTTTGTGCGCGGCTGATAACTGAGCCTTTAAGGTCTTTATCTCTTTGGATTGTTTGTCTTTTTCCTCCTCATGTTTTTTCTTCCTGGACGCACTCATTGCGGCCTTTTTCATCTCTGCCAGTTCGGCGGTGACGACATTTAGCCGTGTCTGACTTACATTTAGCTCCTGGGATAGCGCAGTATTCTTCTCTCTGAGAACCTGCAGGTCACATTGATCCTTAAATCGGTTAGCCTCACCGCTTCAAGTCTCGGGGGCTACTGGTATATGACTATCAAAATTGCATAAACTTTTACCTGCATATCCTTTGAGAACAACTAAGTGACTTCGGCAAGCTCGTCTCGAGCAGTATATCCACCGAGCAGAGTGCGGTAAACTCTTGCTCGGAAAAGGCTGGAGCGCGCATGGCCTCTTTCAATCGGCGGTGATTCATCACACTCTCCACTTCAGAATTCATGATAGATACGTCATCTGAATCCTCGTGAGGCGGCAGCGCTGGCATTGCATCGGCTCTCGTCCTAGTTGGCGAGTCCGGCACCGGATTGGCGGACATTTGGCTAACAGGGTGTTTTCCCACCGTCTGCCACATGTTTCTCCTGACATCAAGGATAAAAGGAGACTTTAAACTATCTGGACTCATGCCCAGGGATGCATTAAGCAGACATACCTTTTGGAAGACTCTGAGGTTTCTTCAGTGCTCCTGGTCCCCTTCCATTTTAAACGATGACCTTGCATAGGGGCCCCCCTTGAGGAGGTACGGTCCGCCGAGCGCCGATCCTATTAAAGTCCGGATTACTATAATAGGATAAAGGTGCAAGTAGAGACTTCCTTTTAAGAGCCCTCCGAATACTTACGATGGAGAAAGGATAGGGGCGGGGGTAATCGGCAGTGATAGCCACTTCCGAGCCATCAAGGCTCGGTTGATAAAATACCCCGTCATCAAGCTCTCTCTCTCTCTCTCTCTCTCTATATATATATATATATATATATATATATATATATATATATATATATATATATATGGGGTTGTACATGGAATAGCCTTCCTAGCAGCTTAAACGGAGGAAATCTTCTTTTTCACCCTTATACAGACCGGCCAAGATCGTGGCTAGTTCGGTAGGGGTATCCGGACCCTTCCGTCTGTAACGGGACACATCATATTCTCCATTGTAACACCATAAGGGAGTTACTCTGGATTGGAGAGGCTGGACGCACCTCTTTATTGCAATAGCCATGACCTCGACTATCGAGAACTCGGTATGGGCTAGTAACCTGACCTTGCTAACCAACCTTTTTATTTCCACATTGTTTTCCTCCTTGGGACTTCAGGGACGCCAGTTGAAATGCTTCTTTAAAGGACCGCTGGAAAATTCAGGAAGGTCGCGCTGAACTGGGTCCAGCAGTGGGACGTCATCTATATAGAACCATTCTGAAGACCACGGTGGGTATACCTCTTTGGGAGTTCCTATGAGGTATCCGGATCCGGCTATACGCCATACTTCGGCACCACCCACTTCAAATATGGAGCCTCCTCGATGGCGGGGAACGAGGCAAAAGAACTTCCTCCATATTTCAAAATGGGCCTCAATGCCTAAGAATAGTTCGTAGAGGGCAACGAAACCTGAGATGTGCAGAATCAAACCTGGGGTGAGCTTGTGCAGTAGGATGCCATAAAATTCCAATAGGCCCCTGAGAAAGGGATGTATTGGGAATCCTAGGCCCCACAACAATAATGGGACAAAGCACACCCTCTCCTCCTTATTGGGGGTGGGGAAGTTCTCAGCCATCACATCGTTGCCGATTGAGGCCAATCCTGCTTTAACGGGAACTAGATCTGCAAGGGGAAGATAGCCCTGCGTCTGGAGTCGACTCAGCTGAAGATGAGGCATTGGGCAACTCTACCAATCACCCTCTTGAGGGCCATGGGGGCGCGAAGAGGAGCCTGGGGCACTGGCCATGTTGGAAGGCTTTTCTCGTAGCTAGTCTTGACGGTTTTTCTTTTGCGCGATGTGAGATGGCATTTGGGGATCTAAATCTCCTTATATAGATGCCATCTGAGCATGATAAGGGGCTTATTTGCAAAAAAGTCACAGGTCGTTCATATTCACCCGACGCATGGAAATCGAAGCGACAACAGGAATGAGTCATAAAGACAGAACATAGTGTTAAGGCATATCTCTCTCAATGTAGTTTTGGTGATTGACGACAACATGTTTGCGGACTAACCGTGTGATTTGAGCCTTTCAGAGATTCATCCTTTGGCACGAGATGATTTCTTTCCCCTCGGAGTGTTTTTCAAGACGGTGTAGCTCCTTTGTTTCTTGTTTGGTGGACTAGTTTCATAGGAGTCATCGTTCTATCAAGAGGGGGTCCACTTTGGTAAGGCTTAGGTGGAATCAACACGTACACATCCTTCACTCACCCTCTGAGCTTTTCCGCTTCAACTATAGAGCTCGTTCCCCTTGCAGTTGTGCTGATTTGTGTCCGAGCGGTAGTACCGCGGTACCCAGTGGTAGTACCACTTGTGGTTCTCAGCCGCAGTACCGCTGCGGTACCGGGCTACTACCGCGTCGACTCGAGGGGGTCGCCTCTCATGTCGGGTTGAGCGGCACTTTGCAGCGGTTGTAGAAGCGACAGTACCGCTCGAGGGTGGTAGTACCGCCCTACCACCGCGGTAGTACCGCGCTGGGCACGTTTCCTGCTCTCTCTCTTCCAGCCCTCCCAGGCTGGGCGGTAGTATCGCAAGGGGGAGCGGTAGTACCGCTGGGTCCAGCGGTAATACCGCTACCACCTGCGGTAGTACCGCCTGTGCGGGGCTGTTTTGGGGGGTAACGGTTGGATGGGATCCCCTTCTATAAAAGGGGGTCCTCTTCTTCTTCGTTGACTCACCTCTTCCCCCAAAAGCTCCATTAATGCTCTAAGCTCCATTTTCGCCCGATCTCTCTCCCTAGCCAATCAAACTTGTTGATTTGCTCGGGATTGGTTGAGAAGGCCCCGATCTACACTTCCACCAAGAGAAATTTGATTCCCCCACCAATCCCTAGCAGATCTTGTTACTCTTGGGTGTTTGAGCACCCTGGATAGTTGAGGTCACCACGGAGCCATAGTCCATTGTGGTGAAGCTTCGTGGTGTTGTTGGGAGCCTCCGATTAAGTTGTGGAGATTGCCCCAACCTTGTTTGTAAAGGTCCGGTCGCCGCCTCCAAGGGCACCAATAGTGGAATCACGGCATCTCGCATTGTGTGAGGGCGTGAGGAGAATACGGTGGCCCTAGTGGCTTCTTGGGGAGCATTGTGCCTCCACACCGCTCCAACAGAGACGTACTTCCCCTCAAAAGGAAGGAACTTCGGTAACACATCCTCATCTTCACCGGCTCCACTCTTGGTTATCTCGTACCTTTACTTGTGCAAGCTTATTAGTGTTACTTCTCTTGCTTGCTTGTGTGCTCGTTGTTGTTGCATCATATAGCTTGCTCACCTAGTTGCACATCTAGACAACCTACTTTGATGCAAAGTTTAATTTGGTAAAGAAAAGCTAAAAATTGTTAGTTGCCTATTCACCCCCCCTCTAGTCAACCATATCGATACTTTCAATTGGTATCAGAGCCTCGTCTCTTTACTAAGGACTTTGCCGTCCGAAGAGTATGGTTGACACCGTAGACGGTGTGGAGGAGCACTCCGGTGTGAATTAGATCTCGTCTACGGGTGATGGGGGAACCTCGGTCTCCCGTGAGGAACTCAATGTAGCCTTGGAGACATTGAAAACCTCAATGACGACCGAGGTTGAAAGCATGTTTACTAAATTCATTGAAGGGCTTAAACTATCCACTGCATCATTGAAAGTGGGTGATCCCACTGACAAGGTGACGAATACTAACTCCGACAAGGGGGAAGCTAGTAGTGAAAAGGCTCCTTCTTCTAGTGGTAAAAATGGCACCAGCATCTTTGCCCATGTGGAACCACCACTTGTTTATGGTGGACCAATTCCTTCCACTCATTTGAATCATGTCGGTCCTCCCCCTAAGATTGTGAAAAATGAGGACTTTGATTCTTGGGTTTATCGCTTTAAGCGTCATTTAAATCATGTGAATACTAATCTTTGGAGAATCATTGAAGAAGGTTTCTATCCGCATGACCTAAGCAACTTCACTCCTCGAGAAGCCGCGGATAATCAATTCAATGAGAATGCTCTCTTCATCATCCAAGATGCAATTCCACCCGAAGATCCACCTCATCTTCGGCCCTTTGCCTTGGCCAAAGATGCATGGCTTTGTGTTGTCTCTCTCTACCGGGGAAGCACAAGAATTCAATGCTCCAACTATGAAGTGGTGCAAGATGAAGCCGATGAGTTTGCTATGAAAGAAGATGAAGAACCTCGTGAGCTTTATTGGAGAGTAACCAAACTCGCGGTCTCACTCTGAGATCATGGGAGCAAGGACACGGATGACAATTGGATCAAGCGCAAATTCCTCAAGGCAATGATGCCTTACCACAAGGCCATGTCCTCCGTCATTCGTCAAAGGCCGGACTTCCACACCTTAACCTCAAGTGAAGTGTTGGATGAGTTTGTGGCTACGAACATCTTGGACAAGACCGCCGATAATGCGGTGCTTCGCTCTCAAAGGGCAAAGAAGCCCAACCTTACATTGAAGGTGAAGGTTTGTGTTGAAGAAGAAGAAGAAGACGAAGAAGAGGAAAGCAACCCCGAAGATACAAAGTATGCCTATCATGAACACATGGCACTTGCTTCAAGGCAATTTTGGAGCAAGAAGAACTCAAGGCCAAACTTTAACAAGAACAACTCAGGTGGCACGAAGAGCAAGCAACATGTGAGGACTTGCTACAATTGTGGCAATGTGAGCCATTTTGTTGCGGAGTGTCCGTATGAGAAGAGGGAAGACAATGGTGGCAAGCTCATCCGAAAGAACAAAGCCAAGTCTTTCCCCAACAAGAGCAACTTCACCAAGAAGACCCCTCACAAGGCGTTGGTGGTTCAAGAAGAGTACCACGAGGATGACGATGAAGATGGAGATGGTGAGTCGGTTGCCATGGCCTCCGTTGCCATTGCAAAAACTCCACGAGTGTCTCTCTTCGACTCACCCAATGAGAACATCACCGCCAAGTGCCTCATGGCTAAAGCCACCAACAAGGTAAGCCCCAACATCAAAACTACCATCATTAATAATCCTTCCTTGACGGATTGCATTGATGAATATGAGGGATCCAATGTGGAGGAAAATGAGTTTGAGTCCTTTATGAGTAAACTCAAGGGTAAATCCAAGAAGCATTTTGTTGCTCTCCTAGAACAACTTGGTGAAGCCAATGACATGATCGAGGCTCACGAAGATACTATCTCCAAGATGGAGGGGCATGGTCGTGACTATGCCGATGAGATTTAGGATATTTCCAATGCTCTTGAGGAAGAGCGTGGTCTTCGTTTGGCTCTTGAGGAGTCACACAACGTTGGTCACGCTAAGATAAATAAAGATTTTGATCATGCTCTTGTTGTCTCTCATGTGCTAAACTCCGAGAAGGCCAAGCTTGGGGTTGATCTTGCTAGACTCAAAGAGGAGTTTGATCTACTTGACAAGGCTCACAAGGTCTTGAAGGGTGCTCATGCTAGCCTCAAAGAGTCTCATGATCAACTTCAAGTAAAGCTAAACAAGGAGAAAGCCACTTTTCCTCGTATGATGTTAATTGATAATGAAAATGCTACTAACCCATGTTGTGAGCATGTGCATCTTGTTGAGGAGAACGCTAAGCTAAAGGTGCAACTTGAGAAAGGTCTTGTGTCTTGCATACAAGTAGAGAAGAATCTCAACGACCTTTTGACCAACCAAAAGGGAGTTGTGGCCAAGGAAGGGATTGGGTACGTGCCCAAGTCCAAGAACAAGAAGAAGAATGACAAGGCCAAACGACCTCCTCCTCTCAAGCAAACTTTTGTGAAGGAGGGAGAGGGTGCTACTAAGGATAAGGAGAAGAACTCCGTGAGGGGTAGTGATGCCAAGAAGGGCAACGCTTCCATTCCCAACAAAGCCGACGACTTTAACCCTTCTTATGTGTTGTGTCGTGCTAAAGATGGGCATGTTTATGCCAAATTTGTTGGTTCTCCTTATGAGTACATTGAATGGTCTATTTGGGTTCCTAAGACCCTTGTTACTAACATCAAAGGACCCATTAAAAATGGGTACCTAAAACCAAGCATTGATCTCTTGTAGGTGTTTGCTTCCGGTGGGGGATCATGGTTGCTCGATAGTGGAGCTACTAATCATATGACCGGAAGCAACGACTTGGTGGTGGACGTGCAAAAGATTCCATCCATGCCCACCAACGTCGAGTGGGGTGACGCCTCATCCTCTAAGGTATTGGGACTCGGAAAAGTTGTCATTTCTCATGATCTTACGATCGAGAAGGTCATGCTTGTTGAGTCCCTTGCATACAATTTACTTACCGTTCGTCAACTAGCACTTATGGGCTTTGCCACTTTCTTTGATATTGGTACCGTGGCCCTCTTGTGGAGCAAGACTCTTAAGGTAGCCTTTGTTGGTGATACATCCATTTTGCATCATGCTTTTATATCGATATTTATTGCATTATGGGCTACTATTACACATTGTGTCACAATACTTATGCCTATTCTCTCTTATTTTACAAGGTTTACATAAAGAGGGAGAGCGTCGGCAGCTAGGATTCTGGGCTGGAAAAGGAGCAAATATTAGAGACCTATTCTGCACAACTCCAAAAGTCCTGAAACTTCATGGAAGACGTTTTCAGAATATATAAAAAAACTGAGCGCAAGAAGTTCACTAGGGGGGGCACACCCTGCCCACAAGGGTGGGGGCGCGCCCCCCTACCTCGTGGGCCCCTTGGTGGCCCTCCGATGGCCATCTTCTACTATATGGAGTCTTTCGATGAGGAAAAATCATAAACCATCTTTCCGGACGAGACTCCACCGCCACGAGGCGAAACCTTGGCGGAACCAATCTAGGGCTCTGGCGGAGCTGTTCTGCTGGGGAAACTTCCCTTCGGGAGGGGGAAATCATCGCCATCGTCATCACCAACGCTCCTCCCATTGGGAGAGGGAAATCTCCATCAACATATTCACCAGCACCATCTCCTCTCAAAACCCTAGTTCATCTCTTGTATCCAATTCTTGTCTCTAAGCCCGGGATTGGTACCTGTGGGTTGCTAGTAGTGTTAATTACTCCTTGTAGTTGATGCTAGTTGGTTTATTTGGTGGAAGATCATATGTTCAGATCCTATATGCATATTAATAGCCCTCTGATTATGAACATGAATATGCTTTGTGAGTAGTTACATTTGTTCCTGAGGACATGGGAGAAGTCTTGCTATTAGTAGTCATGTGAATTTGGTATTCATTCAATATTTTGATGAGATGTATGTTGTCTCTCCTCTAGTGGTGTTATGTGAACGTCGTCTACATGACACTTCACCATTATTTGGTCCTAGAGGAAGGCATTGGGAAGTAATAAGTAGATGATGGGTTGCTAGAGTGACAGAAGCTTAAACCCTAGTTTATGCGTTGCTTCGTAAGGGGCTGATTTGGATCCATATGTTTCATGCTATGGTTAGGTTTACCTTAATACTTTTCTTGTAGTTGCGGATGCTTGCAATAGAGGTTAGTCATAAGTGGGATGCTTGTCTAAGTAAGGGCATTACCCAAGCACCGGTCCACCCACATACCAAATTATCAAAGTACCGAACGCGAATCATATGAACGTGATGAAAACTAGCTTGATGATATTCCCATGTGTCCTAGGGATCGATTTACATCATATAAGAGTTTTTCCAGGCTTGTCCTTTGCTACAAAAAGGATTGGGCCACCTTGCTGCCCTTTATTTACTTTTGTTACTTGTTACTCGTTACAAATTATCCTATCACAAAACTATCTGTTACCTATTATTTCAGTGCTTGCAGAGAATACCTTGCTGAAAACCGCTTATCATTTCCTTCTGCTCCTCGTTGGGTTCGACACTCTTACTTATTGAAAGGACTACGATAGATCCCCACTTGTGGGTCATCAAGACTCTTTTATGGCGCCATTGTCAGTGAGTGAAGCGCCTTTGGTAGGTGGAATTCGGTAAGGAAAAATTTATATAGTGTGCTGAAATTTACTGTCACTTGTTACTATGGAAAGTAATCCTCCAAGGGGCTTGTTCGGGGTATCTTCACCCCGAGCAGTAGAGCAAAGAGTTGCTCCTCAACCTACTGAACCTACTGAAAATGAAAATGTCTGCTTTGAAATTCCTTTGGGTATGATAGAAAAACTGCTAGCTAATCCTTTTGCAGGAGACGGAACAACGCATCCTGATGAGCACTTAATATATGTGGATGAAGTTTGTGGATTATTTAAGCTTGTTGGTGTACCCAGAGATGTTATTAAGAAGAAGGTCTTCCCTTTATCTTTGAAGGAAGATGCATTGACATGGTATAGGCTATGTGATGATACAGGGTCATGGAACTACAAATGATTGAAATTGGAATTTCATCAGAAGTTTTATCCTATCATCTTGTTCATCGTGATCGCAATTATATATATATAATTTTTGGCCTCGGGAAGGAGAAAGCATCGCTCAAGCTTGGGGGAGGCTTAAATCAATGTTATATTCATGCCCCAATCATGAGCTCTCAAGTGAAATGATTATTCAACATTTGTATGCTCGGCTTTCTGATAACAATCGCACCATGCTCGATACTTCTTGTGCTAGATCTTTTATGACGAAGACTATTGAATTCAAATGGGATTTATTGGAAAGAATTAAATGCAACTCTGAAGATTGGGACCTCGACGAAGGTAAGGAGTCAGGTATGACACCTAAGTTTGATTGTGTTAAATCTTTTATGGATACCGATGTTTTCCGTAAAATTAGCACTAAATATGGACTTGACTCTGAGATAGTAGCTTCTTTCTGTGAATCTTTTGCTACTCATGTTGATCTCCCTAGGGAGAAGTGGTTTAAATATCATCCTCCCATAGAAGTAAAAGTAGCTACACCTATTAAAGTTGAAGAAAATACTATCACTTATAATGATCCTATTGTTCCTACTACTTATGTTGAGAAACCACCTTTTCCTGTTAGGATAAAAGATCATGCTAAAGCTTCAACTTTGGTTCGTAAAAGCAATATTATAACTTATACACCTGCTGAGCAAATTAAAGTTGAACCTAATATTGCTATTGTTAAAGATCTCTTGTCTGATAATATTGATGGGCATGTTATTCATTTCCGTGATGAGACCGCTAGAATTGCTAAACCTTGTGCTAAAGATAAACCTAGATCTTTGGTAGGCATGCCTGTTATTTTTGTTAAAATAGGAGATCATTGTTATCATGGCTTATGTGATATGGGTGCCAGTGCTAGTGCTATACCTCATGACTTATACAAAGAAATTATGCATGATATTGCACCTGCTGAGATAGAAGATATTGATGTCACAATTAAACTTGCCAATAGAGATACTATTTCACCAATTGGAATTGTTAGAGATGTTGAAGTCTTGTGTGGGAAAACTAAATATCCTGCTGATTTTCTTGTTCTTGGTTCCCCACAAGATAGCTTTTGTCCCATTATATTTGGTAGACCCTTCTTGAACACTGTTAATGCTAAGATAGATTGCAAAAAGGATGTTGTTACTATTGGTTTAGGTGATGAAAGTGCGTTATATCGACTAGAGGGGGTGAATAGGCGATTTTTATGAATTCTTCACTAAGGAATTTGCAGATGAGGAAATTCCTTAGAGAAGAACTACTAGCAGCGGAATAAGTACTCAAAAGTAAACATAACAGAACACAAGCATAGTCATCATGATGAAATGAAGACAGGCACATAGTACAGGAAGCGTAAGCATAGGATAGCACGGGATGAAGACAAACATACTGAGGAAATTGAACTGAGGAAATTGAGAAAATCTTTAGTCAAAGTCTTCAGGCACAGATATGAACAATCACACAACACAGTTATGAGGAAATGAATGAGTTGAGGAAATAGAACCAGTAAGCTTGGTGAAGACAATGATTTGGTAGACCAGTTCCAACTACTGTCTCAGTTGTACATCTGGTTGGAGCGGCTGAGTATTTAAACTCGAGGACACATAGTCCCGGACACCCAGTCCTGAACACACAGCTCAGGACACCAAGTCCTCACCGTATTATCCTTGAACTAAGGTCACACAAACCTCGTCCAATCACTCGTGGTAAGTCTTCAGGTGACTTCCGAACCTTCACAAACTTGGTCACTCGGCGATCCACAATTCCTCTTGGATGCTCTAGACCATGACGCCTAACCGTCTGGAAGAAGCACAGTCTTCAAAGGTAACAAGCGTCAGATCCACGCAGGATCAATCTCTTCAGTGATGCTCAATCACTTGGGGTTTGTAGGTGTTTGGGTTTGGGTTTTTCCTCACTTGATGATTTTCGCTCAAAGTCCTCGGAGGATGGGTTGCTCTCAAATGACAAGTGTCAGTTTCTCTCGGAGCAGCCAACTAGCTAGTGGTTGTAGGGGGCGGCTATTTATAGCCTAGGGAGCAGCCCGACATGATAAGACATAAATGCCCTTCAATGATATGACCGTTAGGTGGATAGATATTTTATGACAGCTGGCTCATAGCACAGCAACGGTCGGAATTTTGAGTAGCAAAATCCTCAAGGCTATCATGTTCCTCACTATGTAGGTAATCCGCACTGGCGAATTCCTAACTCCTCAGTCAGAACAAATTCCTCAGAGACCAGAAGAACTTCGTCTCTGTCACTGAAGAATATGACTATACTGTATGAGAATCCCAATGGCTTCACTCGAAGGTATTGGTAGGTGTAGCATTTTGAGTTGAGCATCACATGGAAATTTTTCCTTAGTATTTCCTCGACCCCCTTTAACAGTACGGTGTTTCCTATGACTCAAGAAAGAGCAAATGAAACTACGAAAACAAAAGTCTTCATGCTTCATGTTCCTCGAATGAATACCAAGTCTTCAAGGTCACACCAATTTCTTCACTTTGAAAGTCTTCAGAAATCCAAAGTCTTTAGTCGAAGAACTTCATTTTTAGGGGTCGACTTTCTCTATAAATATCAAACTCCTCATAGACTTATAGACCTGTGTACACTCACAAATGCATTAGTCCCTTAACCTATAAGTCTTCAATACACCAAAATCACTAAGGGGCACTAGATGCACTTATAGGTGATATGTCTCATGAATTTAATTTCTCTAAATTTCGTAGACAACACCGTGAAGAGGAATTGCCTAGTAAAGATGAAATTATTGGTCTTGCTTCTATCGTCGTACCTCCTAGTGATCCTTTAGAACAATATTTGCCAGACCATGAAAATGATATGTTTATGAATGAAAGAAGGGAAATAGATGAAGTGTTCTTTAAACAGGAACCCATCCTGAAACACAATTTGCCTGTTGAAATCCTAGGGGATCCTCCTCCACCCTAGGGTGATCCCGTGTTTGAGCTTAAACTGTTACCTCATACTCTTAAATATGCTTATCTTGATGAGAAAAAGATATATCCTGTTATTATTAGTGCTAACCTTTCAGAGCATGAAGAAGAGAGATTATTGAAAACTCTAAAGAAGCACCGTGCTGCTATTGGATATGCTCTTGATGATCTTAAGGGCATTAGTCCCACTCTGTGTCAACACAAAATAAATTTGGAGGAACATGCCAAACCAGTTCGTGATCATCAACGACGACTGAATCCTAAGATGAAGGAAGTGGTAAGAAAGGAAATACTAAAGTTTCTTGAGGCAGGTATAATTTATCCCGTTGCTGATAGTCAGTGGGTAAGTCATGTCCATTGTGTCCCTAAGAAGGGAGGTATTACTGTCATTCCTAATGATAAATATGAGTTGATTCCGCAAAGAATTATTATAGGTTATAGGATGGTAATTGATTTCTGCAAATTAAATAAAGCTACTAAAAATATCATTACCGCTTACCTTTTATTAATCAAATGCTAGAAAGATTATCCAAACATACACATTTTTGCTTTCTAGATGGTTATTCTAGTTTCTCTTAAATACCTGTGTCAGTCAATGATCAATCAAAGACTACTTTTACTTGCCCTTTTGGTACTTTTGCTTATAGACGTATGCCTTTTGGTTTATGTAATGCACCTGCCTTTCAAAGATGCATGATGGCTATATTCTCTGACTTTTGTGAAAAGATTTGTGAGGTTTTCATGGACGATTTCTCTATCTATGGATCCTCTTTTGATGATTGCTTAAGCAACCTTGATCGAGTTTTGCGGAGATGTGAAGAAACTAACCTTGTCTTGAATTGGGAGAAGTGCCACTTCATGGTTAATGAAGGTATTGTCTTGGGGCATAAAGTTTCTGAAAGAGGTATTGAAGTTGATAAAGCTAAAGTTGATGCTATTGAAAAGATGCCATGTCCCAAGGACATCAAAGGTATAAGAAGTTTCCTCGGTCATGCCGGTTTTTATAGGAGGTTCATTAAGGACTTCTCAAAAATTTCTCAGCCTCTGACGAATTTATTACAAAAAGATATACCATTTGTTTTTTATGATGATTGCGTAGAAGCATTTGAAATACTTAAGAAAGCATTAATCTCTGCACCTATTGTTCAGCCACCTGATTGGAATTTACCTTTTGAAATTATGTGTCATGCTAGTGATTATGCTGTAGGTGCTGTTCTAGGGCAAAGAGTTGACAAGAAATTAAATGTTATTCAATATGCTAGTAAAACTCTAGACAATTCTCAGAGAAATTATGCTGCTACTGAAAAGGAATTCCTAGCAGTTGTATTTGCTTGTGATAAGTTTAGACCTTATGTTGTTGATTCTAAAGTAACTATTCACACTGATCATGCTACTATTAAATATCTTATGGAAAAGAAAGATGCTAAACCTAGACTTATTAGATGGGTTCTCTTGCCACAAGAATTTGATTTGCATTACATTGATAGAAAGGGAGCTGAGAACCCCGTTGCAGACAACTTGTCTAGGTTAGAAAATGTTCTTGATGACCCACTACCTATTGATGATAGCTTTCCCGATGAACAATTAAATGTCATAAATGCTTCTCATACAGCTCCATGGTATGCTGATTATGCTAATTACATTGTTGCTAAATTTATACCACCTAGTTTCACATACCAGCAAAAGAAAAAGTTCTTCTATGATTTGAGACATTACTTTTGGGATGACCCACATCTTTATAAAGATGGAGTAGATGGTGTTATTAGACGTTGTGTACCTGAGCATGAACAGGAATAGATCCTACGCAAGTGTCACTCCGAAGCTTATGGAGGACACCACGCTGTAGATAGAACTGCACATAAGGTATTGCAATCCGGTTTTTATTGGCCTACTCTCTTCAAGGATGCCCATAAGTTTGTCTTATCTTGTGATGAATGCCAAAGAATTTGTAATATTAGTAGACGTCAAGAAATGCCTATGAATTATTCACTTGTTATTGAACCCTTTGATGTTTGGGGCTTTGATTATATGGGACCTTTTCCTGCCTCTAATGGTTATACACATATTTTAGTTGCTATTGATTACGTTACTAAGTGGGTAGAAGCTATTCCAACTAGTAGTGTTGATCATAACACTTCTATTAAAACGCTTAAAGAAGTTATTTTTCCGAGGTTTGGAGTCCCTAGATATTTAATGACCGATGGTGGTTCACATTTTATTCATGGTGCTTTCTGTAAAATGCTTGCTAAATATGATGTTAATAATAGAATTGCATCTCCTTATCACCCACAGTCTAGTGGTCAAGTAGAATTGAGTAATAGAGAACTCAAATTAATTTTGCAAAAGACTGTTAATAGATCTAGAAAGAATTGGTCCAAGAAACTTGATGATGCATTATGGGCCTATAGAACTGCATATAAAAATCCTATGGGTATGTCTCCGTATAAAATGGTTTATGGAAAAGCATGTCACCTACCTCTAGAAGTAGAACATAAGGCATATTGGGCTATTAAAGAGCTCAAATTATGATTTCAAACTTGCCGGTGAGAAGAGGTTATTTGATATTAGCTCACTTGATGAATGGAGAACCCAAGCCTATGAGAATGCCAAATTATTTAAAGAAAAAGTTAAAAGATGGCATGACAAAAGGATACAAAAGCGTGAGTTTAATGTAGGTGACCATGTATTGCTATACAACTCTCATTTAAGATTTTTTACAGGAAAACTTCTCTCTAAATGGGAAGGTCCTTACGTTATCGAGGAGGTCTATCGTTCCGGTGCCATAAAAATCAACAACTTTGAAGGCACAAATCCGAAGGTGGTGAACGGTCAAAGAATTAAACATTATATCTCAGGTAATCCTATAAATGTTGAAACCGATGTTATTGAAACCGTAACCCCCAAGGAATACATAAGGGACACTTTCCAGAATGTTTTAGACTCTAAAAAGGAATAGGTATGTGGTACGGTAAGTAAACCGACTCCAAAACAGTTCTAATGGCAATTTTCTTCCGTTTTGGAATATTTAGAAAGTCCGGAAAGGACATGAGGCCTGCACGAGGGTGGAGGGTGCGCCCTACCCCCTGGGCGCGCCCCCTACCTCGTGGGCACCTCGTGTGCTCTCCGGACTCCGTTTTCTTACACATTACGTATTTTGGTCGGTAAAAATTCATTATATAATCTCCCGAAGGTTTTGACCACCGTATCATGCAAAAATCTCTTGTTCTTGTTTCGAGCTGTTTTCTGCCAGGGTTTTCAAAGCTAAGCATCATGTCGTCTCCCTCCTCCTCCAACAATGAGGGCAACGGCGCTTGGCTAATGAAGATAGAGCTGAAGAGAGAAGAACCCATGGAGATCAACAAGGATGAAGGGATCAAGAAGGCCACGGAGGACCAAGTTCTGGCAACAGAAGACATCCTTCAACTTGATCACAATCTTCTTACCCCAACTGAGATCGAAGCTTTCAAGATGATTGAGCTAGCTCGTATACAAAGCAAGTATCTCACACATGAAAATATTTTGTTGAAGGAGCATATCATCGCACTCAAGGGCATTATCCGCAAGTTGGAAGACCTCCTACGCT
This sequence comes from Triticum aestivum, assembly GCF_018294505.1. Taxonomy (NCBI): domain Eukaryota; kingdom Viridiplantae; phylum Streptophyta; class Magnoliopsida; order Poales; family Poaceae; genus Triticum; species Triticum aestivum. The sequence continues at coordinate 390,984,397 of NC_057812.1, read as the reverse complement.
CAATGTGCGACTACCCATCATCACCACCATCTTCTTCACCAACAAAGGAGACATAATCACATGGGTATGGGCACTCCCCTTGGCATCTGCCAAGCTTGGGGGAGTGCCCCGGTATCGTATCACCATCACTTTTATCTTTACCGTTTTTCTTAGTTCGATCCTTTTGATAATATCTTGATCTAGTAGAATAAAGTTTTAATATGATCTAGTTGTGAGTTTTGCTTTATGATCCTTCTATGTAATCGAGTCCGTGAGCTATATATAATAAAGATTAGTGTTGAGTCAAGGGCTTGATTATTTTGCCATGATCTTGAGTGAATAAAAGAAAAGAGAAAGAATAAAAAGAATAAAAGAGATCATATGGATATTATGGAGAGTAATGAGCTCACATAGAAAATGCATGATGAATAAAAGTTGTTGAGAGTTGACAAACATAGTTTTGGTCATCGTTGCAATTAATAGGAAGTAATAAAGAAAGAGAGGTCTTCACATATAAATATACTATCTTGGACATCTTTTATGATTGCGAGCACTCATTAAAATATGACATGCTAAAGAGTTGACGTCGGACAAGGAAGACAGCATAATGGGTTATTTTTTCTTACATCTGAGATAAATTATATTGTCATGGATCATCCAACATGATTGAGCTTGCCTTTCCCCCTCATGCTAGCCAAATTCTGTGCACCAAGTAGAGATACTACTTGTGCTTCCAAACACCCTTAAACCAGTTTTGCCATGAGAATCCACCATATCCACCTATGGATTGAGTAAGATCCTTCAAGTAAGTTGTCATCGGTGCAAGCAATAAAAATTGCTCTCTAAATATGTATGATTGATTGGTGTGGAGGAAATAAGCTTTATACGATCGTGTGATATGGAAGAAATAAAAGCGACAGACTGCATAATAAAGGTCCATATCACAAGTGGCAATATAAAGTGACGTTCTTTCGCATTAAGATTTTGTGCATCCAACCATAAAAGCGCATGACAACCTCTGCTTCCCTCTGCGAAGGGACTATCTGTTACTTTCATCTTCTACCTTACATAAGAGTCATGGTGATCTTCACCTTTCCTTTTTACATTTTATCTTTTGGCAAGCACAACATGTTGGAAAGATCCTGCTATATATGGCTAATTGGATGTGAGTTTTCATGAACTATTATTGTTGACATTACCCTTGAGGTAAAACGTTGGGAGGCAAAACTATGAGCCCCTATCTTTCTCTGTGTCCGATTAAAACTCCATACCCATAAGTATTGCATGTGTATTAGCAATTGTGAATGACTATATAATAGTTGAGTATGTGGACTTGCTGAAAAGCTCTTGTATTGACTCTTTACTATGTTATGATAAATTGCAATTGCTCCAATGACTGAGATTATAGTTTGTTAGTTTTCAATGAAGTTTATGATTCATACTTGAAATTGTGATTGAATTGTTATTCTAGCATAAGAGATCATATGACAAGAATTATATAAGTTGCTGTTCTAAGAATGATCATGATGCCCTCATGTCCGTATTTTATTTTTATCAACACCTCTATCTCTAAATATGTGGACATATTTTTCGATTTCAGCTCTCGCTTGAGGACAAGCAAGGTCTAAGCTTGGGGGAGTTCATACGTCCATTTTGCATCATGCTTTTATATCGATATTTATTGCATTATGGGCTGCTATTACACATTATGTCACAATACTTATGCCTATTCTCTCTTATTTTACAAGGTTTACATAAAGAGGGAGAGTACCGACAGCTGGGATTCTGGGCTGGAAAAGGAGCAAATATTAGAGACCTATTCTACAGAGCTCCAAAAGTCCTGAAACTTCACGCAAGACGTTTTCAGAATATATAAAAAATACTGAACGCAAGAAGTTCACCAGGGGGGCCACACCCTACCCACGAGGGTGGGGGCGCGCCCTACCCCCTGGGAGCGCCCCCTACCTCGTGGGCCCCCTGGTGGCCCTCTGATGGCCATCTTCTTCTATATGGAGTCTTTCGATGAGGAAAAAATCATAAGCCATCTTTCCGGACGAGACTCCGCCGCCACGAGACGAAACCTTGGCGGAACCAATCTAGGGCTCTGGCGGAGCTGTTCTGCCGGGGAAACTTCCCTCCGGGAGGGGGAAATTGTAACGCCCTCGATGCGGCTATATCTCCTACGTGTCGAAGCACGACTTAGAGGCATAACCGCATTGAAAGCAATGTCGCAAGTGAGGTAATCTTCACAACAACCCATGTAAATAAATAAAGGGGAAAGGTACATAGTTGGCTTACACTCGCCACGTCAAACAAATACATAAATAAGTCATTACAATCATCCAATACACTCAGTGTCCGACTACGGTACCAAAATAAAGATCAACCCCCAAATGCGACAAAGTCCCCGATCGCCTCAACTGGGCACCACTACTGAACATCTGGGAAAGAAACATAGTAACGGCGAGAGTCTTCATAGAACTCCCACTTGAGCTTGGTCATATCATCTGGAGCGGTATCATCGGTCCCTGCATCTGGTTTAGGAAGGAATCTGTGAGTCACGGGGACTCAGCAATCTCACACTCTCGTGATCAAGACTATTTAAGCTTATAGGTAAGGTAAAGGTATGATGTGGAGCTGCAGCAAGCGACTAGCATATATGGTGGCTAACCTATTCGCAAAAGAGAGCGAGAAGAGAAGGAAAAAGCACGGTCGAACAACTATGATCAAGAAGTGATCCTAGAACAACCTATGTCAAGCATTACTCCAACACCATGTTCACTTCCCGGACTCCGCCGAGAAGAGACCGTCACGGTTACACACGCAGTTGGTGTATTTTAATTAAGTTAAGTTTCATGTTATCTACAACCGGACATTAACAAATTCCCATCTACCTATAATCGCGGGCAGGGCTTTCGAAAGTTCAAATCCCTACAGGGGAGTCCCAACTTAGCCCATCACAAGCTCTCACGGTCAATGAAGGATATTCCTTCTCCCAAGACAATCCGATCAGACTCGGCATCCCGGTTACAAGACATCCTCGACAATGGTAAAACAAGTCCAGCAACACCGCCCGAATGTGCCGACAAATCCCGATAGGAGCTGCACATATCTCGTTCTCAGGGCACACTCAGATGAACACTACGTACAACTAATACCAACCCTCAAGTTTCCCCGAGGTGGCGCTGCAAGTGGCTCTGTTTGGACCAACACTCAGAGGAGCACTGGCCCGGGGGTTTAAATAAAGATGACCCTTGGGCTCCGGAAACCCAAGGAAAAAAGAGGCTAGGTGGCAAATGGTAAAACCAAGGTTGGGCATTGCTGGAGGAGTTTTATTCAAGGCGAACTGTCAAGTGGTTCTCATTATAACCTAACCGTGTAAGGAACGCAAAATCCGGGAACATAACACTGATATGACGGAAACTAGGGCAGCAAGAGTGGAACAAAACACCAGGCATAAGGCCGAGCCTTCCACCCTTTACCAAGTATATAGGGGCATTAAGATAAACAAGATAATATTGTGATATCCCAACAATAAGCAAGTTCCAACAAGGAACTATCTCCAATCTTCACCTGCAACTAGCAATGCTATAAGAGGGGCTGAGCAAAGCGGTAACATAGCCAACAACAGTTTGCTAGGATATGGTGGGTTAGAGGTTTGACATAGCAATATGGGAGGCATGATAAGCAAGTGGTAGGTATCGTAGCATAGGCATAGCAAAAGAGCGAGCATCTAGCAAGCAAATATAGAAGTGATTTCGAGGGTATGGTCATCTTGCCTGCAAAGTACTCAGAGTTGCCTTGATCATCGTAAGCGAACTCAATAGGATCCTCGTTAACGAATTTGTCTCCCGGCTCTACCCAAACAATAACAACAAGCAAAAGGAGCACAATCAACCACGTGCAATGCTCAAGCAACATATTCAAACATGGTATGATATGCGGGATACGATATGTGATGCATATGCAAGATTTGGAAAGGAATGATTGAACCTAGCCTCAAACTGGAAATCCAAGAGTGCCACTAGAAATGTGAGGTAATTTCGGTCAAAATCGATATAAAGATCACCGGAATCGGATGCACGGTTTGAAAATGGCAAGCAAAACAAATATGGCATCGGTCTGCGATAATCAGCAAGTAGCCATCTAAATGCATCAAGATAAATATGCTACAGCACTGAAACATGACAACAAAATACATGGAAGGAATCCACTCATGATGCTTGACAAAAGATGAACACTGAGCTACGGCTAATTCATCCATTAACAGGTTCAAACAAGCATGACAAAAGTGCAAATGATAACAGGTTTCAGACTTAGTGAAATTAACACAAGTCTGGAATTTATCAGCAGGAAGCAATCTTTAGAGCATAAAAACTACATGCTACAAAAACATATCATGGCAAAACAAGGCATGGCATGAAGCTACTCTAAGCACATAACAAAAGTCCCTTAGTGACCTTTAGCCAAAAGGGATCAGAAAATACAATTGCAAGCATGTGAACATAGCAAAAACACAAACAGATTCAGACTTAGTGAAAAACTGGAGCATGCAAAACAGTTAACGAGTAGGCATGTTTACGAGCTCGATGCACTCACTACAGAGCATGGCATGACAAAATAAGCATACACCTATCAAGAAGACATGGCATAGAAGCTAGACATGGCAAGAACAACAATATAGCATGCACAGATCAATAGCAACAAGCTCGGCAAAATCGCTAAACATGTTAACAATCTGCCGGGAACAATTTATAGCAAAAGTAGAGATCGATTGACTCAAGCTAGGGTGCTTCATAAATGCAAACAAAGACATGAATGGATAGAGCACTACAATTTAACAAAACATCCTTACTGATCATTCTCAAAAGAGGCACGGATCACTAGGAAACAACATGAACATATGGCATAAAAACAATATCAGGACAAGGACTTAGTGAAATTCTAAGTCCCTGAAATCAGCATCATCGAGTAAGCTACTTTGCATGCTTGTGCTAATCATCACGAAGATCACAAAAATACATGGCATACACCCCTGTAAAGATGGCATGACATTCTACAAAACACATGTAGAGCTCAGGATCATATCATGCACACATTAATCATGGCAAAAATGACAAAATGCCATTTGCTGAAACAGATCTGACATATTCCTCACATAGCCCTCTTCCAACAGCATCTCGGGCATCAAGATGAGTTCAAATGAAAATGATGCAATGAGATCAAATGATGTACTCGTCGAGACGAACATTTTGATATGCGACACGCACGAATCAGAGCAATGATGACAGAGTTATGGCATGCGGAAAAATGCAAAAAAATACTGAGAGAGGGGCAAAAAGTCAACCGATCCGGATCTAGGGTTTGCGTGCGGATCGAGGTTCGTCGCCAGCGAGCACTGTAGACGGCCGGAGAGTCGCCGGAGAGCGCGGGGAAGATCGGGGAAGATGCCCCCGGGCCGGACCTCACCGGATCCGGCCGGAGGTCGGCGCGCAGCGGCGGAGGATGACCGGCGCCGAGCTTGGCGGCGCTCCCTGGCGCGGTCGCCGGCGAGCTCAAGCCGCGGCGGCACGGCGAAGGACTGGGCGGCGGGGACGAGGGAGCCGGGCGCTAGGAAGCTCCAAATGGAGTGTAGTTTTCGACCACGCGATCGTAATCGAACGCTCTAGACGATGGGAGAGGTTTAGGTGGATTTTGGGCCAGATTGGAAGGATGTTGGGCTGCAACACACACGAGGCCTTTTCGGTCCCTCGGTTAATCGTTGGAGTATCAAACGAAGTCCAAATGACACGAAACTTGACAGACGGTCTACCGGTAGTAAACCAAGGCCGCATGACAAGTCTCGATCCAATCCGAAAATGTTTAACACACACACACGAAAAAGAGGTAAAAAGGACCACCGGAGGACATAGGAGCACCGGAATGCAAAACGGACAGCAGGGAAAATGCTCGGATGCATAAGACGAACACGTATGCAAATGCAATGCACATGATGACATGATATGAGATGCATGACAAAGATAAAACACACGGAGACAAAAACCCGACAACGAGGAAATAAAATAACTTAGGGCCGAAAACGGCAAAAGTTGGAGTACAAATAAGGTAAATTACATCCGAGGTGTTACAGAAATCATCGCCATGGTCATCACCAATGCTCCTCTCATCGGGAGAGGGCAATATCCATCAACATCTTCACCAGCACCATCTCCTCTCAAAACCCTAGTTCATCTCTTGTATCCAATTCTTGTCTCTAAGCCCGGTATTGGTACATGTGGGTTGCTAGTAGTGTTAATTACTCCTTGTAGTTGATGCTAGTTGATTTATTTGGTGGAAGATCATATGTTCAGATCCTATATGCATATTAATAGCCCTTTGATTATGAACATGAATATGCTTTGTGAGTAGTTACGTTTGTTCCTGAGGACATGGGAGAAGTCTTGCTATTAGTAGTCATGTGAATTTGGTATTCGTTCGATATTTTGATGAGATATATGTTGTCTCTCCTCTAGTGATGTTATCTGAACGTCGACTACATGACACTTCACCATTATTTGGACCTATAGGAAGGCATTGGAAAATAATAAGTAGATGATGGGTTGCTAGAGTGACAGAAGCTTAAACCCTAGTTTATGCGTTGCTTCGTAAGGGGCTGATTTGGATCCATATGTTTCATGCTATGGTTAGGTTTACCTTAATACTTTTGTTGTAGTTGCGGATGCTTGCAATAGAGGTTAGTCATAAGTGGGATGCTTGTCTAAGTAGGGGAAGTACCCAAGCACCGGTCCACCCACATACCAAATTATCAAAGTACCAAACACGAATCATATGAACGTGATGAAAACTAGCTTGATGATATTCCCATGTGTCCTAGGGATCGATTTACATCATATAAGAGTTTGCCCAGGCTTGTCCTTTGCTAAAAAAAGGATTGAGCCACCTTGCTGCACTTTATTTACTTTTGTTACTTGTTACTTGTTACAAATTATCCTATCACAAAACTATCTGTTACCTATTATTTCAGTGCTTGCAGAGAATACCTTGCTGAAAACCGCTTATCATTTCCTTCTGCTCCTTGTTGGGTTCGACACTCTTACTTATCGAAAGGACTACGATAGATCCCATATACTTGTGGGTCATCAGTTGGGCATGTCGAGAACGGTCTCTATGTGATTAATTTTTCGGAGCGACCCACTAAGACCGCGACATGCCTAATAGCTAAGGTTCTCAGTCGTAGTACCGCTGCAGTACCGGGCTACTACCGCGTCGACTCGAGGGGGTCGCCTCTCGTGTCGGGTTGAGCGGCACTTTGCAGTGGTTGTAGAAGTGGCAGTACCGCTAGAGGGCGGTAGTACCGCCCTACCACCGCGGCAGTACCGCGCTGGGCACGTTTCCTGCTCTCTCTTCGAGCCCTCCTAGGCTGGGCGGTAGTACCGCAAGGGGGAGCAGTAGTACCGCTGGGTCCAGCGATAGTACCACTGCCACCTGCGATAGTACCGCCATGTGCGGGGCTGTTTTGGGGGTAATGGTTGGATGGGATCCCCTTCTATAAAGGGGTCCTCTTCTTCTTCGTTGACTCACCTCTTCCCCCAAAAGCTCCATTAATGCTCTAAGCTCCATTTTCGCCCGATCTCTCTCCCTAGCCAATCAAACTTGTTGATTTGCTCGAGATTGGTTGAGAAGGCCCTGATCTACACTTCCACCAAGAGAAATTTGATTCCCCCACCAATCCCTAGCGGATCTTGTTACTCTTGGGTGTTTGAGCACCCTAGACGGTTGAGGTCACCACGGAGCCATAGTCCATTGTGGTGAAGCTTCGTGATGTTGTTGGGAGCCTCCGATTAAGTTGTGGAGATTTCCCCAACCTTGTTTGTAAAGGTCCGGTCGCCGCCTCCAAGGGCACCAATAGTGGAATCATGGCATCTCGCATTGTGTGAGGGCGTAAGGAGAATACGGTGACCCTAGTGGCTTCTTGGGGAGCATTGTGCCTCCACACTGCTCCAACGGAGACATACTTCCCCTCAAAAGGAAAGAACTTTGGTAACACATCCTCGTCTTCACCGGTTCCACTCTTGGTTATCTCGTACCTTTACTTGTGCAAGCTTATTAATGTCACTTCTCTTGCTTGCTTGTGTGCTTGTTGTTGTTACATCATATAGGTTGCTCACCTAGTTGCACATCTAGACAACCTACTTTGATGCAAAGTTTAATTTGGTAAAAGAAAAGTTAAAAATTGTTAGTTGCCTATTCACCCTCCTCTAGTCAACCATATCGATCCTTTCACATAGAGGTCAGAATCAGACTGTCGTTGGTCCGGACTATAATGAAGAACCCGCCTTGCAAAGCTGAAGACATAAGCCGGATACTACGTCATCATTGAAGGCAAGTTCGGAGGCTACTGAGGGAGACCTTGATTCAGGGGTCCTTAGGTGCCCGGCCTATTCAAGCATGTGCCGGGCTTATAGGCCGTGAAGATAGAACAGAAGATTATTCCTCGTGTTCGAATAGGACTCCTAGATGCGTGGAAGGCAAGATTGGAGACCGGATGTATTGTTCCTTCCCTTGTAAACCGCCTCTATACCCCTCTGGTGTATATATAAACTAGAGGGTTTAGTCCATAGGGATCATCAGAATTCATATATGCTAGACATCTAGGGCTTAGCCATTACGATCTCAAGGTAGATCGACTCTTATAACCCCTATACTCATCAAATACAATCAAGCAGGACATAGGATTTTACCTCCATTAAGAGGGCCCAAACCTGGGTAAACATCGTATTCCCTGTGTCCCTTGTTACCTTTGATCCTCAAACGCATAGTTCGGGACCCCTTACCCGAGATCGGCCAGTTTTGACACCAACACCCGAGTCTATTTTCCATCATATTTGTTTCCAATCTACTATTTTGCAATCTTTTTTTTCTAGATCTATAAAACAAAAACCCAAAAATATTTTATATTTTATTTAGTTTTATCTATCTCTATCAGATCTCACCTTTGCAAGTGACCGTGAAGAGATTGGCAACCCCTTTATCACGTTGGGTGCAAGTGTTTGATTGTTTGTGTAGGTGCATCTATTTGGGACTTGCATGTTTCTCCTACTGGATTGATACCTTGGTTCTTAACTGAGGAAAATACTTATCTCTACTATGCTGCATCACCCTCAAGGGAAAAACCAACACAAGCTTAAGAAGTAGCACTACTGTGACAGGAAGAAAGGGGTAGTTATAATAAAATAGCATCTATGTTAGCAACATGACATGATATTTTTAATTGAACCAAACCTCCAAGATCATGTCAACGATTAAAACTGGCATTAACCAAACCATCCATACACAATGACTAAGAAGCTAAAAGGACAATCCACCATGCATCACAAAAAGTATACCTTGTTCTCACCCGGAGTGAGTTTCATTTAAGCATTCAGATCAATGATGAACTATATCATCATATGAAAATACACGAGACAACAAAAGAAATAAAATGCGGGATCCATGTGTGTTTAGGAGCTAGGTGCAAGCAAACATTACAATACCTGCAAATAGAACCTTTTGGAGTAGCAGAATAATTTGAAACCACATTGATAAGGAGCAGCCATATAAAATCCAAATTACATCATGGTCAAGATATCAAAAGGAGGAGCTCACACGTGTTGTGACCTTGCCGAAGACCAGCCCTCAAGATTCCTACACAGCCTTGCAAGAAGCCCCCACCCCCGGTTTTGTGGGTAAGATTTCTATTCCAATGTCTTTGTTTGAGTAACATTTTGCTGCAAAATTCGGTCCAATGCCCAAATCCAGAAGTGAGGAATAGGGAACACAAACCAAGCTATGTCTCTCAATTAGATAGTTTTCAACAGAGCTCAACACAAACAATTGAATTTTTAGTCAGTCAGTACGACGCAAAGAACTCCAAAACTGTAGACAAGAGTCACCAACCAAACATTGTTCACATTTCAGAACGAACTTAGACGACTTAAGTTTGTTTGGAAGCCCCATCAAACCTTGTGAGTTGTGAGTATCTTGGCAATAAGTAACAAGTGAAACCTTGTGGTTATATACCTATTTAGAGAAGCTTATGATCTGGAAATGGAGCGTGATGTCGTGCATGTCCTCATTGAAACAAGTGACCTGCGCCCCCCTTGAGAAGATAGATGGACTGAAGAGGTGATTTGGATGGTCACCGGAGCCTGCGAAGCCACCACCAAATCTAAGAACCTTGTTGTGAGAAGACATGATGTCGAGGTGGATCTAGATGCACACAGAACAATTGTTGATGTAAATTAATTTGCGATTAAGGCCCCGCTTGGCTTCCAGGAGCGAGGGGAGCATGTGTGTGTGTGGGTGCCCGCACCTGTATAACAACGAGGGGAGCAGCTCCCATGGCCTCGCCGGCCATGACCGGGAGCTCGGCTCCGACCAAAAAGTGCCCGCACTTGTACAGGAGAAAGGGGAGCAGCAACGGAAGGGGCAGAGAGAGATGAGAGGGATGGAAGAGGGATGCGAGTTCAACCTGTGCCACACGGAGAGGATGCATGCCGGCGACCATCGCGCGAGCCTTCTCCAGGCGATGGTGACGGCGCGCGAGAGGCAGTCCGCTTGCTCCTCCCGACGACGCTTCGAGGCCCAGGACGGGGGCGGTGAGCTTGACGAGACAGAAGCATCGCAACCGAAGGCAAGGACGAGGAGGGCCAGTGGTGGTGAGTAACGGGAGGAGAGAAGGCATGGTGGCGGCGCTAGGGGCGGGAGGACGGGTGGTGGCGGCGGCGTAGAGAAAAGCTAGGGTTAGGGGAACAAGGAGAGAATGGGGGAAGTGAGGAGACGAAGAGAGGATGATGCGGTCAGTGCCCTATCGACACCCCTCTCCTAGGTCGACCCTCGGCAGCCACCAGATTTTACTAGTGGTGGCATGACCCTCGCACTCATATGGACCAGCACCGATCGTGCAGAGTCACTGACAGTAGTGGACCGCCCACCTCTCGGCCCACCAGTCAGCGAGCCAAAGAAAAAAAAATCAAAAGTAAAAACGAAACAACACTATTCATTGATTGTCACATCAAAGTCGATCCAACGGCCCAGATCAAGCCATCTGAAGATCCGATGGTCCGGATTAGTTTGGACACTCAATCCGACGGTTGAGAATGTTTGTGCCATGAGATGGCTCCATTTTAGCATTTTTTTTAGACAAGGCTCCATTTTAGCTCACAATATAACAATGGGGTGGGATGGCGAGGGCCCATTTTCTGCACCGGGCCTCCATTTTCCCCGGTACTGCCCTGACCCACACTCCGGTGAGAAACCGCAACAGCCACACGCGAACGTTTTCGGGGAAGTGGGGTCCGGTTGTAGATGCTCTCCCCTCCCCTCCCCTCGTTTTAAAACCGCAGCCGCTCCTCCTCCCCACTTCCCCTCCTGCACCCACCCACTCCGCCGAGAAACAGCAACAGCCACAGCCACACGCCCACGCGCACACACCAGATCGTCGACAGCGATGGCAAAGGCAGCGGCAACGAGGGAGGAGATGGTCTACTTGGCGAAGCTGGCGGAGCAGGCCGAGCGGTACGAGGAGATGGTCGAGTTCATGGAGAAGGTCGTGGCGGCGGCGGGGACCGTCGAGCTCACCATCGAGGAGAGGAACCTGCTCTCAGTCGCGTACAAGAACGTCATCGGGGCGCGTCGTGCTTCCTGGCGCATCGTGTCCTCCATCGAGCAGAAGGAGGAAGGGCGTGGAGCGGCGGGGCACGCCGCCGCGGCGCGCGGGTACCGCGCACTTGTCGAGGCCGAGCTCTCCAACATCTGCGCGGGGATCCTCCGTCTCCTCGACGAACGCCTAGTCCCCGCCGCTGCCGCCGTCGACGCCAAGGTATTCTACCTGAAGATGAAGGGAGACTACCATCGCTACCTCGCGGAGTTCAAGTCGGCCGCCGAGCGCAAGGATGCCGCTGACTCCACCCTCGGTGCCTACCAGGCCGCTCAGGTATCCCCCTATCTTTAACTAGCTTTTCTCCCTTCCTCTGATGAGCGGTTTGACTTTTTTTTTTTTGGATCTTGGGTGGTTCCTTGCTCTAGGACATAGCCATGAAGGAGCTGCCACCGACTCACCCCATCAGGCTGGGCCTCGCGCTCAACTTCTCCGTGTTCTACTATGAGATCCTCAACTCGCCTGATCGTGCGTGCTCGCTCGCCAAACAGGTACTTTGCTGTTACTTTCTCACCTTTTGAGCAAGTTTGCTAATTCATGAACTTTGGGCAGTTCTATAACTTGGCACAGATGAGAGTCGCAGAAGATGCTAGAACACGATTTGTTTTTCCTCTTCTCCAATGCACTCAGCCTCTTTTTTCCTATTCCCTCCGACACATAATGGAAGACATTGTTGAGTCAAAAATCGTCTTACATTATGGGACGGAGGGAGTAGTTCTTTGCATCCCCATATACAATATTTTTCATTTTCATATGAAGTAGATTCTTGTGCAGCTTAGGGAGTGGACATATTCTAATTGTTTGCATCCGCATATATATTATTAAGTTTCATGTGAAATAGTTGTAGATTTTTGCGCTGCTTAGGCAGTAGAATGTTCTTCAGTTACAATCACTTTTGGCAATATTCAGCTGCTTTGCATATTTGGTCATTAGTTGTAGACATGCTCAGTTTTTTTTTTTTGCGTGGAGATACTTGTATTACTCAAACAGTAGGGTTACAATCAGATTCACAAAGTTTTTTGACCTCATCAGGTCCTGAACCTAACCAAACAACCGTGCGGCTCTAAACTCTACAATAACTTGCCATAGAATGGCTTACATTGTTTTTGAGTGCGACGTATATGAGTAATACCAGTATCTGTTCAAGTAGTTTCCTTTGGATCTCCCGGATCAAGAAAGTTAGAGGAAAGCCCTGTTTGATAGCAAAGTACTATAAAAACCAAAGTATCAAAAACTACAATAATTTAGCCTGTAGGTACAAAATACCATGGTTTTAATATAACAACGTTTTTTGAAGTATTCACGATACAGACTACTTGTTTGGCTACGTCACAAAACGCTGTAAAATTTCCTGGCTAGCCCGTTAGCCATGCATGCATTTGAAGCTAGCTAGCCATCGTGGATCGCCTGGCTAGCCGTCACAAAACGCTGTAATATATGGATCGATTAGACTAATGATGATTAGCAGCAGCGACGGCGGCGGAGTAATTAGCAGATGACCTTTGAGCAATCTTAGGTACTTAAAAACCTTCATACCAGACATTTGCAAGGAGAGGGCACATGAATCGAACATATAGATTTTGGCTCAAACATTCTTCTGTGTAACATAAGCACCACACACAGCTGGTCTATGAAAATCAAACAAAACATTTACCACCTAGTAAAATGTGATGAAAACATCCTTTGAATCATCATATAGACATCAAGGAAGAGAGAAAAATTCCCATGTCAGTTTTTTGCCAGTGCTGATGAAAGAAAGCAGAGTGTTCAAGTACTGCAGCCGCAGGTAATGAACAACTAACAGACCTCAGCTGAGACAATTTGTACTTGCACCCTACCTATTGCCTAAGCTCCATCCGACCCTTCTTTTTGGCTGCTCAGTTGTTTAAAAAGAGGTATGGGGTTCTTTTTTATATACAGAGAAAATACTGTGGTTTGGCAAAAGCTGCAGTATTAAAATCACAGTTTTTTAGAGGCAGCCAAACAACCCTTTGTAAATAAAACTACAGTAATAAAAACTGTAGTATTTTGAGAATACTTAGGAAATACTTTGTTATCAAACGGGGCCGAAGTCTCAAAAGGTGAAGGCCAACCCGCCCCTTCCTTTTTCTTTGCTGCTATTGTGAATCCGAGGTGCAGATCGGAATTTCGGAAGCTAGGAGGAATAGAAAAACTAGATTGCTCGGGGTTAATCTGTCAACCCTGCCTCATGTTACCTCCTTCCAAGCCTGCGGCATTCTGGCTGGCATATCTCGGGATTGAGTTTCAGTTTCTTTGACCTACCAATTTAATTGCTTCTCAACAAGTTGACAGTCTCAAGAGTCAAGTCAGCCCGATTCTACATTGATAAGCAGATTACTCCATTGTAGAGCTAAAGATACACCTTGAGAGATTGCTGACAGTTCTAACTCAAGGGCATTATCACATTTGATTAGGTTGCGGCATGCTGTAAATATGATCGCTCCACTTGAGTCTCTGAGCACCCTATGGGTTGCCGCTGAACCCTCCGAGGGCAGATACGGTCCATTTGTATTTAACTTGATTCAACCAACATCCAGAGGTTCCCATTTTGAGTTCTATGAGCGAAGCAGCAGGTTGTGCCACAGCGAGCCCAGGTGCTTCGCATTCGTCCAGAACACCCTTCCCTTTCACTAGATCATATTCATGGTTTTGAGAGATGTTGAGGATCAAGGAAACAAAGCTGCAAAGAAACCTTCTGGATACATCAACAAGTGGTACAACCTTCCCATGCGTCTCATTTTGTACATACCCATATTCTCCAAAACAACATTAGAACCTTGAGTCTCATGGTTTTTGTCAAGTCACATAGCAGGTGGAAAATCCATTCAGGTCCTGTATTCGACTAGCGTGATACATCCGGTAAAGACCAGGAGGTCGACATGTCCTTCCATAGGGCTCTAGCCAAAGTACAACGGCACATGGCATGAAAGGAGTCCTCGCGATCAGCTGAACATAACGGACAACCATCATTAACTTCCAAGTTCCTAGAGAGCTTAATGTCCCAAGTTGGTAGCGAATTTGAAGCAAGTTTCCTAGCAAAAACTTTGACCTTTGGTGGTGCTAATCTTGCCCAAACCCGCTTCCACATAGACATGTCGCCGCTGGGCGAGGAGCTCAAAGAACTCTGAGCAGCGTGACTTTTCTCTTCCAATGCCATCCGATGTGCACTCCGGACCATAAAGTTGCCAGATTTTTCGCCTGCCCAAGCAATGAGATCTTTAGCGTGTCGGGAGCAAGTTTTTATTTTCAAAATCTCCTCAGTGTCAAGTGGGCGAACAATATTTGTGTCCCAAGCACCATTGATGTCCATTAGCTCGAAAACCCAATGAAGTCTGCATCTTCCTTTTGGTGAAATCACTTTATGAATACTTTCATGGAATCCATCTGTCCCACCAAATTCTAACTTGTGTGCCATTTCCAATGCGTGAAACCAAGCCCTTTTTCAATAATTGAAGCCCATGAGCTATGCCTTGCCATGAAGATGAATGGTTCCCTGAGAGTACGGTGTCCTCTAGTTTGCCATGGGGGTAGTATTTTACTCTCAACATACATAGGCTGTCCGGGAATGCAAGTAGCCGCCATGTCTGTCTAGCAACGAAGTAGCGAGGATAGTTCGGTTGGACTTTGCGGATGCTGGAGTGAGTTTTTTACTTAACGGGAGGAGTCCGTAAAGAGAGATCTGAAGGATTGTAGTATCACCAAAGAACTAGCCGTGCATAGGGGTGTGTAGAAGCTTGCTATCCATGTGCCAGAACCATGAGTTGGTTGCGAGATCTTATGGGTTTCAGCTCTAGCCTACCCCAACTTGTTTGGGACTAAAGGCTTTGTTGTTGTTGGAGTGAGTTTTTGAGAAAGAGCTTGATTAAATAGATAGAAATCTCGGAAAGAGCCTTTCTTTTCCCCTTCTCAGAGCCCCACCAATAGTTCCTAGCCATCTGGTTTAGATCATCACATATGCCTAGCGGGAGCTTAAAGACACTCATGATGAATGTGCATATGGACTGAGCTAAATATCACCAAAGAACTATCCATGGACAGGGCCGCGTGGAAGCTTGTTATCCATGTGCCAGAACCATGAGTTGGTTGCGAGACCTTATGGGTTTCAGCTCAAGCCTACCCCAACTTGTTTGGACTGAAGGCTTTGTTGTTGTCGTTGTCTCAGAAATAGCCTTTCTTTTCCCCTTCTCAGAGCCCCACCAATAGTTCCTAACCATCTGGTTTGCATCATCACATAGGCCTGGCGGGAGCTTAAAGACACTCATGATGAATGCGCATATGGGCTGCGCTATAGATTTTATAAAAACCTCCTTACCACCTTGTGACAGGCAGCCCCATAATAGTATCTCTTGGTCAACTTTTCTTTAAAGTTTTGAAACTTGCCTCTCACCATACGTCCATCAGTAGTGGGTAAGCCAAGGTATCGTTCTTCAAAATCAATTGTCTCTGTCCCTAGGGTATCATGGATATCAATCTATTGAACCAATGGGCAGTTGGAGCCAAGCATAATTGAGCACTTAATGTTATTCATTAGCTTACTTGTGGCCAAAGCGTACTTGTTCAAAATATTTTTAACTGGGACTGCTTGCTCATGTTTAGCCTCAAAGAATAGTAAGGTGCCGTCTGCAAATAATAGGTGCGATATGCCTGACGCTCATCGACACACCTTCACCGGGGTTACATTTGATATTCCTTCCTCAACTAGAGAAGAAAGACCATCAAGAGAAACAAATAGGGGACACGTTCTTCAGTGATAGTTTACTAGTTGTAGTTGTGACCCATGGCATGCCGGCTCAAATTGCCTCATGCGTCAAAAGGTGACTATTAGCATTATTTTACCTCGGTGGCCCCTTTTGAAACTTAAAACACTTTAGTCAGGCCACTCGTTTTGGTGTTTTTAAGAGGATGTCACGTCATATGTGATTGGCGCATCTAGTGGATGTTGTCATCTTTTTTGTTTGTCGGAGTAGAGTTGGCACTACAATATGGTATAATAAACTACCCTGTCCACTTATTTCGCAACCATATATTAGCTTAGATTGTAAGGTGTTTGATACGGGCAAACCCTATGGTGGCCCAATCTTCACAAATTGGAGGTGGATTTAAGGAAGAACACAAAGAACACAGAGGGAATCAAGAGGAAACAAATCAACTCTCATAGATGCAATAAAAGATATACAGAGATAGATCCTTGACCCAAATCATCTACAAGAGAGAGATGGAACAAGATAGGGTTCTTCCCCATGTCCTACGACAAGGAGGGCTTGAATTCCACATGGGAAAGTTTCTCCATGGATGGAGGTCTAATGCTCAAAGGGCCTACACCCTTAGGTGGCCTTGAACTCCTTGGAGTCTTCACCCTTAGGTGGCCTTGTACTCTAATGGAGTCTTCTCCCTCAAGAGGAATCCCGTAAGGTGAGATACATGAGCTAAGCTCTATGATTTCAGTTCTATCTTAGCTAACCCTAAAATGGAGGAGTGCGAGGGGTATATATAGGTCCAAGGCATGAACGAGTAAGTGAGGGGCAAAAAGGGGAGATACAAGGGCCATGCACAAACTCTGCTCGCATGCAGCACTACCGGACTGTCTGGTTAGGGGGTCGGACAGTCCGGTGGCAACAAAAGGTTTCAGCCTTCGCGCAGACGGTTACCTGATTGTCTGGTTGTTCGGCTTGCACCCCTTCTTCCATTGCCCCATCTTCCCTTGCTGCTTCCAGGGTTCCCTCACGGGTAGGGGTACTCTTGTGCTTGCACTCCTCGTCTCGTGTGATGCTCCGCTCAAACCTATGCATGCACGAGGGAGGAGGGTCAAGTAGTGTACCATCCATGAGATTGTCAAGTAAACACACATATAGGAGACTCGTGTGATGCTCCGCTCAAACCTATGCATGCACAAGGGAGGAGGGTCAAGTAGTGTACCATCCATGAGATTGTCAAGTAAACACGCATATAGGTGAAGATTCACCTTTACATGTATGAATTAGATGTTGTGTGTCTCTTGACGATGGAACACTTGACATGGTGATGTCCATGGGATCTCTGCATCACCCCCTTGGAAGATCCGTCATCGGATCAAGGTCATCATCACCATGGGAAAGACATCGCATCGTCATGTGGTATTGGACGCTCACCATGTACTTGAGACCTACACATGCACCAAAAAATCGAAGAATTTGTGTGCATGGTACACAAATGCATCATCCATTGTGATGCATCTCTTCTCTTGCACACCACTGTTAACACAAAATATGGACAACGATAAATGGTGTACGCATGGTATAGGTCATAGCAAGTGGCAACAATCATAAGTGAGAACGCTGGATACTGACCCCTTTCCCCTCGCCGCTCGTCACTCCCGTGGGCAGCGGCTGGGCGAAACACTAGCTCCAGCCACCTCCCCCCCTCTCTACATCGTCGGAGGGTGCTACCCTTGTCGATGAGTTCGATGGTGGCCCTTGTCTTTGCACCTTCTTGATGCAGAGGTACTTGACTTATTGTGCTTGTTGGCTGAGTCGCCATGGCCACCAACATCCTTATTGCTTGTGTGGCACTCTCCGCTAGAGTGGTGGCGATGAAGTTTTTGAGGCTTCGCCGCATGTCCATCGATGTTTGCTCCACACTCCCTATACATCATGGCACTAGGGCAAATAGTAAGTGGCTAAAGGAATGGACAATATCAAGCTACCTTCTCTACTCTACATTCTCTACTCCTTGGATGAAAAGGATCAAAGATTGTCCAATGTGAACCAATAGAACAAAATTGTGTTGATACGTGTTCCCAATGCACACCTACCAGCTCCCAACAAGGCCTCGATAAGGTTAGCGGACCAAATGAATGATTGGGCAAGATCCAAACGAACTCAGAGTATGCAAGTTGGTCTCAAATGTAGAGGAAGGAAACAATAGAACACACACACACAAAGATAATGGGGCTTGTGCAACCAAAGGAATGAGAATACAAGATTTTGCCTAACGAAGACTAATCTCGTGTTGCACAAACACAAGGAGAGACGTTAGCTTGATTGCACGTAAAGGGCAAATGTTTTGTCACTTGGCACCATTTTATTGATTCACATATTTGACGACTATATGATGTATACTTGCACATGTATCTCTTAGCTCTTTCTCTTTTGCTTATAAGCTTTTGATCTTTCTTCTTTTCCCTTTTTTGGACCTTTTTCTCCCTTTGCCTTTCGCTTGTGCCAAATCAAAGATACAAGACTATCGGTGACGAGATTTAACTAACATGTGCACAAGATACCAAAGTGATGTGCAAAGTAGATATGAAATCTCACTAAGCGATGCTTGATGTCACTATGGTGATCAAGTGTATGATGCCCGACAATACTCAAAGAGCTAGTCTCAATAGGACAAGGTATTCACAAAGAATGGTAGGGCTCACACGGGTAATGACAAGGGAAGGCAAAGTGTTTGACGGAATGGAGATTTCGTGAACACAACACCTTCATTGAAATTGTAGGGGACCGGCCTTGCTTCTGGTTGTGGGTTCAAAGGATGAAGTTGTACCTTCGTCAAAGTTGATGGGACCGACCTTGCTTCCAGTTGTGGTTTTGAAGGATGAAGTTGTTGTCGTCGATGATGAAGTTCTTGGCGACGATCTTGGTGGTTGTCGATGTAGATGGTACCCAATGGTCACTCGAATGTTACTTGGGCGATGAAGCAATGACTTGAGTGTGATGGTTGGTGGAGGTGTTCCGGTTTTGATGTAGTTCCTCCAAATTTGTCATAGCCAAATGATCTGGAAACCTAGGTGATGGCCTTGGAAACACTGATAACTTCAAAATGAGCCAAAAAAGTCAAATTGGAGTTCCGGTGTGGAAGTTATGGCAACAACAGTAAAACAGTCCGGTCCTTGACCTATTTTTTATGCGACCGGACAATGTGGTCTGACCAGACTGTGGTTCTAATCTGCCAGACAATCTGGTGGTACCTTAGAAGGCATAATGGTGGGAAATTGTGATTTCATGGTAAAAAAATGAAGGGGGAAAAGAACAAAAATGCGGCCAGGGAACGCAAAGGAAGGCAGATCAACTAATTTTGCATGAGATCCATGGCAATCTCAAGAAATCCAACAAATCACAAATTTTTTGGGTATGGCTCTTTTGTTTGGATTTTCGAAATTGGACAAGAACAAAACAAAATAAGAGGGGCGAGGGCTCCAAATCATAGCAACATTGCTCATACCAAATGATACGAGGCAAACCCTATGGTGGCCCAATCTTAACGAATTGGAGGTGGATTTGAGGAAAAACACGAAGAACACGGAGGGGATCAAGAGGAAACACAATGGAAAAACTCAAATCCCTTCCCTCTTGCCCGACCGTGGGCAAAAAGGCCCCCGGCCGGCCCTCTCGCGCCCTCCTTCTAGCAGCGCCATAACACATAGATGCAATAAAAGATACACACAACTATATTCTTGATCCAAATCATCCACAAGAGAGATGGAACAAGATAGAGTTCTTCCCCATGTCCTAAGACAAGGAGGGCTTGAATTCCACATGGGGAATCTTCTCCATGGATAGAGGCTTTGTGCTCAAAGAGCCTACACCCTTAGGTGGCCTTGAACTCCTTGGAGTCTTGACCCTTCCTCCCTCGAGAGGAATCCCACAAGGGGAGATACATGAGCTAAGCTCTATGATTCGAGTTCTATCTTAGCTAACCCTAGAATGGAGGAGGGGAAGAGGTATATATGGGTCCAAGTCATGAAGAGGTAAGTTGGGCAAAAAGGAAAAGATACAAGGGCCATGCCCAAACTCTGCTCGCAGGCAACAGAAGGTTTCGGCCTTCGCGTAGACGCCGGCTGAACTGTCCGGTCGTTATGTCAACTGTCCGGTGGTGCAAATTTTCACCCATTCTTCCGTTGCTCCGTCGCCGCTTCCACGCTTCACTCATGGGCAGGAGTACTCTTGTGCTTGCACTCTTCGTCATGTGTGGTGCTTGGCTCAAACCTATGCATGCACGAAGGCAGAGTCAAGTAGTATTGAATGGTTCACTCAGGATGGCAATCTGAGCCAGCACATCCGGGATGGCAAATTTTCACCTTATCCATTGATTTGCGATTCCCTTCTGTCAGCA
Source organism: Triticum aestivum (assembly GCF_018294505.1). Taxonomy (NCBI): domain Eukaryota; kingdom Viridiplantae; phylum Streptophyta; class Magnoliopsida; order Poales; family Poaceae; genus Triticum; species Triticum aestivum. The sequence goes on along the minus strand of NC_057812.1, from coordinate 390,963,606 downwards.
TGGCAATTTCACCATTTTCTTTTTTGTAGACTGACAATTCTTCATGCTTCGATCATGGCAAATACCTGAAAACGCACTGCAACTACTCTGCTGTGGCATGGCAATTTTTTGACAATCTTTTTGTACAACACGACATTTTTTACTCGAGAACATGGCAAATATTTACACAACAACATGACAAATTTATGTGTTTTCGCATGAATTCTGTAGCATTCGTTTGGAGTGTTTTTCTTAGCGTACAAAAATTCGTTCTTACCTACCTGGCTGGAGGAAGGATAGTTCGCTCGGTTGGCCTACATGAGGGAATGTCAGTGTTATTCACGTCCTTAAAAATAAATATACGAAAATCCAAAAGTTAAAGGAAAAATGCAAAAAGGTGACTACCACGCAAGCTAGTTCACTTTTTATACTATAAGTAGTCTAAAATTTCTTTCCTTTCTTTAATATTTCTTTATTTTATAGTGGATTGTCTTTAAAGAGTTGATGTGTGCACACAAAAAAAAAACTAGTAAAGGGGTTGAAGGAGAAGATCGTAGGTAAAAAAGCAAAACAATGATGTGCTTTTATTTCATGACATATGAGATATTGTTTACTTTTTATAATATAGGGTACAATGTAAGAGAAGAGAAAATGAAAACGAAGTGGAGAGAAGAGAAAAGGAAAACTGTAAGAGAAGAGTACTTTTATTGCATGAGATATAGTTTACATTTTATACTATACGTAGTCTGCAAGAGAGAAAAGAAAATGCAGTGGGGAGAAGAGGAAAAAGAAAAACTCTTAAGAGAAGAGAAAACGAAAACGTGGAGACAAGAGAAAAGGAAGAACTGTAAGAGAAGAGAAACAGAAAAAGGTAGTGTTGCGGATTCAAACCTGTCGTGCCACTATATATTAAGTTACTAACCCAACCCACTACTGAGGTACCAACTGCTCTTGTTACCGCCGTGCTATTCTTCTGCATACACCCCAGTGAGTTGACGACATCTGCAAGCGCGAGTTGACGGCATCTGCAATCGGTATGGCGTGGCTTTAAAAACGTCAATGCGGATGGCGTCACATCCTCTTAAAAGGCGAGGGACCACCAAAGTACTGTTTCAAAAGGTGCCATTTTGGGGAAAACGATATCCACATGCTTGATTGCTGTCATGACATGAACTGCTTGATTCAGATAAATAAGTAGTGCAGTAGCATAATGCTCATCTGTCTGGACTGGCCACTTGTTAAGCCTGGAGACAATAAATCTGTAGTTTTTTTCATGCATCTTATTCTCTCAAGTCAACTCCACAAGGCACATTTTACTAAGGTGATGAATCTAATGATGCACGTATTTTTCTTCCAAGTCTGTTATGTCATAAATTGATACCCTTCAGGTTCGGTTTGCTTAGTCCTGTAAAAGCTTTTCTGCAAATTTTTAACACATGTTTTCTTTTTGACATGTGATCACACTCTCTTATACTTGTAGGCCTTCGATGAAGCCATCGCTGAGCTGGATTCCCTCGGAGAAGATTCCTACAAGGACAGCACCCTGATAATGCAACTTCTCCGTGACAATCTCACCTTGTGGACCTCTGATATGCAGGTAGTGTACTGACTAGTAACAAGGAAAAATGTTTACATAGCAGTAGACATTTTTTTAAAATAATGCTCAATAATTTATGTTAGCAGGATGACGCTGGCGATGAAATGAGGGATTCAAGCAAGCCTGAGGATGAGCAGTAGTGAAGGGTCCTAGCTACTGCCCTCTTTCTCTCTTAACCTTCGGGTAGTTATGATGCTTGTACAAGGACCATTTTCGTGTGTCCTTTGTTGCTTGGTCTTTTACCTACCCTTTCTTTCGTTATATTGTTATACATCGCCGTCCTCGTGCATTATTTTACTTTACAACTTGAATCCTGCTCGTGTATGCACGGCTTCCTTCAGATTTGAACCAGAGGGTTGTCAACTCTTGCTCCCTAAAATCAAACAGCTATGCATGTTCGGTGTTTAACAAAATTTCTTTCGCGCTAGGTTGTAGTTTGAATTGGCTGTGCAAATTAAATCATCATAAAAAAAGAGGCCACCCAGGACTAGCCCATGGCGGCATTTAAAAAAAATTATACTAGGAAATTTGCCTGTGTTGCAACGGGAACATCTCTTTAAAAAAGAGGAAAGACCTTGGCCTTTAAAAAAGAGGAAAGACCTTGGCCTCTGCATGTGTGTTGCAATGGGAACATTTTTTTTAAAAGAGGAAAGACCTTGACCTCTGCATCAGAACAATGCATGTGACCATTTTATTAAAAGTCTAGCAAACCAAGGTCCATAGCAGTACAACTTGTAGAAAGAGCACAAAAAGGCACAATCGGCAATGAACAGGATAAGACGATAAAACATCTATTCTATTAGTGGACCGTCGTCCAAATCGGTTGTGTATAGCCCGTGCTACCGTCTCCCATCGGTTGCACCCAGTAACCAAAAGCTCACTGGAGTCTGTATGAGTGAGTAACGACCACGTACTGATCCAAGTGGATGCTCTGCAGATAACCTACAAGAAATTTAAAAGGTTATGTCTATGAAAGACCATATCATTCATGCAATTCCATATAGCCTAAAGAAATGTACATATTCCTATTCAAATATGTCCCGCAGTAGCTGGTTTCACTCCAGTAAGTCATGTCCCAAATAACATGCCGATGCTAACTGGAGGCTTATATTGAAAGACTATATGAATCGTACGCCAAAGAAGCTCAGCGAGAGGGCAATCGATGAAAAGATGTTGTATCGTTTCATCATTATCATAGAAACAACAACATGAACTGCCTACCCAACTGTGCTTAAGCAGATTATCTTTGGTAAATATCACTTGCTTGTGAAGGAACCACATGAATATCTTGATTCTCAACAGAACTTTAATTTTTCAAATATGAATTGATCTCGAGATTGGGCCAGAATCAATCAGATCCAAGTACATAGATTTTACCGTGAAAACCCCGATCCTAGTTAATTTCCGGTGAAACAAGTGAGGATGATTAGAAAGATGAACATCCATCAACCTTCGCACAAGATGCAACCAGGAGTTCCACCGCCCCCACTAGGGATCTTCTGAACTGGATGTTCAAGGGGGATGATTGTAATACTGTAGTAATGTAAACCTCCTTACATTGTACAATATTATACTGAGTGGTATATTGCAAGGCCAAAGGCGCATCCCCTAACCATGTATCTTCCCAAAATCTGGTTGTAGTACCATTTCCAACCAAAAATTCCGTTCTGTGAGAAAGGCATCCTTTGTTCGTATTAGCCCCTTCCAGAATGACGAGTCATTAGGTCTCATGGTAACCTGGGCTAGAGACTTTGATAGTAGATATTTGTTACGTAGGATTCGTGCCCACATACCGTCAGTCTCAACCGATAACCTAAATAGCCATTTACTTAATAAGCACTTGTTTTTGATCTCCGAGTTCTCAATCCCAAGCCCCCCTTGGTCTTTGGGTCTGTAGATAATATCCCATCTAGTAAGTTTGTATTTCGTCTTTACTTCATCGCTTTTCCAGAAGAAACGGGATGTGTAAAAATCTAACCTTTTTCGCACCTCTATAGGTACTTCAAAGAAAGATAATAGGAACATCACATACTAGTTAGTACTGAGTTTATTAACACCAGCCGACCTCCATAAGTCATAAGCTTGCCCTTCCAGCAGTTTAGCTTCTTTTCAAATCGATCCTTAATACATTTTCATTCTTTATATGTCAGATTCTAAGGTAGCTTCACAACCGAACAATTGTCTATGCACATCTTGTTCCTCTTTGACTCTTCTAAAACAGAACAATTCGCTCTTATTAAAATTTATTTTTAACCCCGACAATTGTTCAAAAAGACAAAGTACTAACTTCATATTTCTAGCCTTTGCGATATCATGTTCCATGAATATTATAGTGTCATCTACGCATTGTAGTATGGAGACCCCCCCCCCCCATCAACAAGATGAGGGACTAGTCCTCCTACTTGGCCATTCTCCTTGGCCCTATCAATAAGTACTGCTAACATATCTGCCACTATGTTGAACAGTATAAGGACATCGTGTCCCCTTGTCTTAAGCCCTTATGAGTCTGAAAATAATGACCCGTGTCACCATTCACTTTAATCCCCACGCTACCCTTTTGAATAAAGGAATCCACATGTTTCCTCCAGGTTTCATTGAATCCCTTCATGCGCATTACCTGTTGGAGGAAGGGCCATTTGACCTTATCGTACGCTTTCTCAAAATCCACCTTGAAGATCACCCAACTAGTTTCTTCGAATGGATTTCATGTAGAGTTTTGTGTAAGACAACAACCTCTTCAAGGATATGTCTGCCTGGCATGAATGATGTCTGACTCGGTTGTACCACCGAATGGGAAATTTGTGTCAATCTATTCGTGCCTAATTTTGTAAAGATTTTGAAACTCACATTTACAAGACATATAGGCCTAAACTTCTCAATACGCACTGCCTCCACCTTCTTTGGTAACAACCTTATTGTTCCAAAGTTAAGGTGGAAAAGCTGTAGGTGGCCATTAAAGAATTCATGGAACACCAGAATGATGTCACCCTTTATGATGTGCCAGCATTTCTTGTAGAATTCTGTCGGGAATCCATCTGGTCGAGGTGCCTTATTATGTTTCATCTGTGATACTGCTTCAAACACTCTTTTTCTATAAATGGCGCAAACAAAATCTCATTTTCGTCTTTCTTGAGTTGGGGAATATCCCCGACCGTGAGCTCGTCAAGGGACACGAAACTGTCCTCAAGTGGCCCGAAAAGTTGTTGTAGTAATTTGAGATGTACATCTTGAGATTATTGTGTCCCACCACTATACCTTCATCCTGTTTGAGTTGGATGATTTTCTTTTTTCTATGTTTGCCATTCGCAATCGTATGGAAGAACTGAGTATTGTCATCCCCTTGGACGACTCTTAGAACCTTAGCCCGTAGTGCCCATTTCATTTCTTCTTCTCTAAGAAGTTTCTGCGCAGCCTCAGTTTTAGTGGCTTATTCAGTCGTGCATAACACATTAGATTCCGCTTTCAGATCTAACGCTTTGATTATACAAATAAGTCTTTCTTTTTCTTGTTTATATATTCCGCTTTCATTTGTGGTCCAACCCCTTAGAAATTGTCTCAAATGCCTAAAGTTATTTTGCCACCTTTCGATACTCGAGCGCCCACTGCAATCCTTAGCCCATTCCGTAGCAACAATATCTAGGAATCCCTCTTTCTCAAACAAACTTAGTTCAAAAGAGGAGGTGTACTTGTTACCCCTATGAGTCACTTCTCCTGAGTACACCAGTAAAGGGGTGTGATTAGAGATAGCTCTTTGTAATGCCTGCACCGTTACAAGGGGGAATTTTTGTTCCCAATTAACACTGGTGAGCACCCTGTCTAACTTTTCATATGTGGAATTCGGTAAAGCGTTCGCCCAAGTGAACTATTGATGCCCACTACACAACTTATTCTTGTAGACTCGTGTTGGGTCTCCAAGCGTAGTGATTTGTAGGACAATAGCAATTTTCCCTCAAGTGGATGACCTAAGATTTATCAATCCGTGGGAGGCGTAGGATGAAGATGGTCTCTCTCAAACAACCTTGCAACCAAATAACAAAGAGTCTCTCGTGTCCCCAACACACTAAATATCATGGTAAATTGTATAGGTGCACTAATTCGGCGAAGAGATGGTGATACAAGTGTAGTAATGATAGTAGATATTGATTTTTGTAACAGGAACAATAAAAAAGAGCAAGGTAGCAAGTAACAAAAGTGAGCACAAACGGTATTGCAATGCTTGAAAATGAGGCATAGGGTCCGTACTTTCGCTAGTGCAATCTCTCAACAATGCTAGTATAATTGGATCATATAACCATCCCTCAACGTGCGATGAAGAATTACTCCAAAGTTCTTATCTAGCGGAGAACATAAGACGAAATTGTTTGTAGGGTACGAAACCACCTCAAAGCTATCCTTTCTAATCGATCTATCTAAGAGTTCGTACTAAAATAACACCATATGATACACATCAACCAACTCTAATGTCACCTAGATACTCCAATGTAACCACGAGTATCCGTGAGTTGATTATACGATATGCATCAAACAATTTCAGATTCATAATACTCAATCCAACACAAAGAACCTCAAAGAGTGCCCCAAGATTTCTACCGGAGAAACAAGGACAAAAACGCGCATCAACCCCTATGCATAGATTACCCTAATGTCACCTCCGGAATCCGCGAGTTGAGTGCCAAAACATATATCAAGTGAATCAATATGATACCCCATTGTTACCACGGGTATTCATAGCAAGACACACATCAAGTGCTCTCAAATCCATAAAAGTATTCAATTCAATAAAACAAAATCTCAAAGGGAAAACTCAATTCATCACAACAAGATAGAGAGGGAGAAACACCATATGATCCAACTATATTAACAAAGCTCGTGATACATCAAGATCGTGCCAACTCAAGAACACGAGAGAGAGAGAGAGAGAGAGAGAGATTAAACACATAGCTACTGGTACAAACCCTCAACCCCGAGGATGGACTACCCCTCCTCATCATGTTGGCCGCAGAGATGATGAAGATGGCCATCGGTGATGATTTGCCCCTCCGACAGGGTGCCGAAACAGGGTCTAGATTGGTTTTTCATGGCTACAGAGGCTCGCGGCGGCGGAACTTCCGATCTAGGGTTATTTCTGTGGGTTCTGTATTTAAAGGATTTTTTCATCACGTCCAGATGGGCTTCGAGGGGCCCACTACCCACCAACACACGACCAAGGCCTCTGGAGCGCCCTGGTGGGTAGTGGCTACCTCATTCACCTTTTGGTCCTCCCATGAAGCTTCTAGTGCCTGTTTTGTTCCAAAAAAATCATCAAAAAGTTTCGTTGCATTTGGAGAACTTTTATTTCTGCACAAAAAACAACACCACGGTAGTTCTGCTGAAAACAGCGTCAGTCGAGGTTAGTTCCATTCAAATCATACCAAAACCATATAGAATTGTTGTAAACATGACATGAGTACTTCATAAATTATAGATACATTATAGATTTATCGGCATCCCCAAGCTTAATTCCTACTCGTCCTCGAGTAGGTAAATGATAAAAGAAATAATTTATGAAGTGTGAATGCTAGCATAGTGCATAAGTTTGATCAATGATAATTTCAATCACTTTTCCTAGCATCATAACCTCAAATCTTTCTCATAAAACTTATCATGGTAAAGTAGCAATCAATTCACATGTTACAGATCAAACAATGCCTTCTCTTGAAACTTAACAACCTATGTTCTCAGTCACCAAGCAATTGCAATTCAACTTATTCAACAAAGTCTAAGTAAGAGCTCCACATTCTCAATTATCATATAGTCTTCTATGATTGCTAGTACTCAAAGCATATTTTTAGAATAAATTGCATCCATCGAACACAGAGAAAGATAGGGGCTTAATGTTTCGCCTCCCAACTCATTTATCATAGAGATAATTGTCAACAATAATAACTCATGATCAAATATATTTGACTGGCCATATGTGCCTAGATCTTCCCCCACCACATGATGCTTGCCAACTAGAGAATAATTGAGGTTGAAATGAGAATGCATACTATTGACTCTTGCATAAAATTAAATACTGAAAAGTAAAAGATAGGCCCTTCGCAGAGGGAAGCAGAGGTTGTCATGCGTGTTTTATTTTTGGATGCGCAAGCTCTTAATGCAAAGGAACATCACGTTATATTGCCCCTTATGATAGAAAACTTTATTATGCAGTCTGTCGCTTTTATTACTTTGCCCTCACAAGTTTGTACAACGCTTATTTTCCCTTACAATAAAAGATCAAACATATTTAGGAGTAATTTTTATTGCTTTCTGCACCGATGACAACTTACTTGAAGGATCTTATTCAATACATAGGTAGGTATGGTGGACACTCATGGCAAGAAACTAGGTTAAGGGTTTTTGGATGCACAAGTAGTATCTCTACTTAGTACGAATTTTTGGCTAGCAAAAGATCCTTAGCAAGGACCACATGTTGGAGGATCCATAACAATATAACTTCTATGCAAATATACACAACCATAACTCATTACGTTATCTTCCTTGTCCAACTTCAACTAATTTGCTCAAGTTTGAAAATAATTAATGGGTATTCAAAATCATAGAAGATGTCCAAGATAATATATTTGTATGTGAAAGTTTTCTTCCTTATACCAATCATTCATGAATTGCTTGTATGACCAATATTGTGATTGTCAAGCTTCAAAAGATTTCACTTTCTAAACCCAATGTGCAGCTACTACTAGGCATGAGATGAACATATAATTTCAACTTCATGATATTCAATTCATTCAACAATTTACTCATAGGATATAAGTGAAAGCACAAGAGTAAATGACAAACTACTCCAAAAATATATAAGTGAAGATCAAGCGAGTAGTTAAGTAAATGGGTAGCTATTTTGAGGACTCTCTCTTATTTAAAAACTTTCATATCTAAGTATTTTATTAAAACAACAAGCAAAACAAAATAAAATATCATTCCTGAAGGAAATATGCCCTAGAGGAAATAATAAAGTTGTTATTTTATATTTCCTTATATCATGATAAATGTTTATTATTCATGCTAGAATTGTATTAACTAGAAACTTGATACATGTGTGGATACATAGACAAAACACCGTGTCCCTAGTAAGCCTCTACTAGACTAGCTCGTTAATCAAAGATGGTTAAGTTTCGTAACCATAGACATGTATTGTCATTTGATTAACGAGATCACATCATTAGGAGAATGATGTGATGGACAAGACCCATTCGTTAGCTTAGCATATTGATTGTTAAGTTTTATTGCTATTGCTTTCTTCATGCCAAATACATATTCCTTCGACTATGAGATTATGCAACTCCCGAATACCGGAGGAATGCCTTGTTTGCTATCAAACATCACAACGTAACTGGGTGATTATAAAGATGCTCTACAGGTATATCCTAAGTTGTTTGTTGGGTTGGCATAGATCGAGATTAGGATTTGTCACTCCGAGTATCAGAGAGGTATCTCTGGGCCCTCTTGGTAATACACATCATAAGAAGCCTTGCAAGCAAAGTGACTAATGAGTTAGTTACAGGATGATGTATTACGGAACAAGTAAAGAGACTTGCCAGTAACAAGATTGAACTAGGTATGAAGATACCGACGATTGAATCTCGGGCAAGTAACATACCGACAGACAAAGGGAATTGTGTATGTTGTCATAATGGTTCGACGGATAAAGGTCTTCCTAGAATATGTAGGAGCCAATATGAGCATCCAGGTTCCGCTATTGGTTATTGACCGGAGAGGTGTCTCGATCATGTCTACATAGTTGCCGAACCCGTAGGGTCCGCACGCTTAACGTTCGATGACGATATAGTAGCATATGAGTTATGTTATTTGGTGACCGAATGTTTTTCGGAGTCCTGGATGAGATCACGGACATGACGAGGAGTCTCAAAATGGTCGAGAGGTAAAGATTAATATATAGGACGATGATATTCGGACACCGTAAGTGTTCCGGAGGGTACCAGGTACATATCGTGTCACCGGAAGGGGTTCCGGACACTCCCTGGAAAAGATATGGGACTTATGGGCCAAGAGGGGAAACGCACCAGCCACAAGGGGCTGGTGCGCCCCCATATGGGCCGGCTAAGAAGGAGAAGGAAAGATGGGAAGGGAAAGGAAAAAGAGGGAATAGGATTCCCCCTTCCTTCCCTCTCCCCTCTCTTTCCTTCCCTCTCCGGAAATAAGGAGGGGGGGGGGGGTGGCCGAATTGGGGGAGGTCCCCAAGTAGGATTCCTCCTACTTGGGGCACCCCAAGGCTGCTCCCCTCCCCTCCCACCTATATATACGTGGGGAGGGGCGCCTAGAAGACACACCAACAATTGTTAGCAGTGTGTGGTGCCTCCTCCATAGTTTACGCCCCCGGTCATATCTTCGTAGTGCTTAGGCGAAGCCCTGCGCGGATCACTTCACCATCACCGCCACCATGCCGTCGTGCTGACGGAACTCATCTTCCTCCTCGACCCCTCTGCTGGATCAATAGGATGAGGGACATCATCGAGCTAAACGTGTCCAGAACTCGGAGGTGCCGTACGTTCGGTGCTTGATCGGTCGGATCTAGAAGAAGTTCGACTACATTAACGGCGTTGTGAAATGCTTCCGCTTTCGGTCTACGAGGGTATGTGGACACACTCTTCCCCTCTCGTTGCTATGCATCTCCTAGATAGATCTTGCATGAGCGTAGGAAATTTTTGAAATTGCATGCTACGTTCCCCAACAATTCCAACAATGGCACACATCATGTGAAGAAGCAAAAACTTAGGCTCAACCAAGGCTAACCGATAATTGTTGATGAAGAAAGGTAGGATGCCTACTCGGGAATCCCCAAGCTTAGACGCTTGAGTATTCTTGGAATATTAACTTGGGATACCTTGGGCATACCCAATCTTGAGCTTTTGTGTCTCCTTAATTCCTTTTATATCATGGTTTCCCTAAATCTTAAAAACTTCATCCACACAAAACTCAACAAGAACTCGTGAGATAAGTTAGTATAAATCAATGCAATAACCTTATCATTCTCTACTGTAGCAAATCACTAAAATTATTATTTAACATTGCATACTAAATGACTCTGCATATTTAATACTCTATCCTCAAATAGAATCATTAAACAAGCAAACATATGCAAACAATGCAATCATAGCAGCAATCTATCTAAACAGGACAATCTGTAAAGGATGAAGAAGGACCCATACTTATTTAACTCAAAAAATCTGAAAATTTACCACATTGTAGAACATTTATCATATCTTACTGTGGATTTTTTTCAACATTTATCACATTCTATTTTTCTCAAGAATTCACGCACTAGCGTGCAACTTTCTATTTTCAAACAGCCACATATAGACTTGCAAAATAAGCATGATAAAGGCTATACTTGACACTTTTATTGAAGTAAGAGATGAAAAACATTATTATAAATAACATCAAGCAAATACAAACAAAATAAAATGACGCTCTAAGTAAAACACATATCATGTGGCGAAAAAATAGCCCCAAGTAAGGTTACCGATAATGTTGGAGACGAAAGAGGGGATGCCTTCCGGGGAATCCCCAAGCTTAGTTGCCTGAATCTTCCTTGAATATTACCTTGGGGTGCCTTGGGCATCCCCAAGCTTAGGGTCTTGTCACTCCTTATTCTCCTCATATCAATATCTCATCCAAAACTTGAAAACTTCAATCACACGATGTGATAGCCTGACTTATTAGGGATGATAGACTACTCATATCAATAAGGAATTCCTTCTTTTCCGAGAGCCCATTCAGACAGAACTCCAAAGTTAAGCGTGCTCAGCTTGGAGTAGTTTTAGGATGGGTGACGGACTGGGAAGTTGCTCCCGGGTGCACATGAGTGAGGACAAAGTGTGCAGAAAAGACTAGTATTGATCTGTGAGGCCAGTCTAGATCCCGCCAGGAGTAACGACCACCGGCGGGTGTGCCCGGGGCATTACAAGTTGGTATCAGAGCCGACCCTTGCGGTTACACGGATGTTTGTAGATAGGTGCGCGGTCATGTTGTTCATGACGTTTGTGACCCGTCGTGGCACACGGTATGACACATGTACCGGACTGGATGCACAGACACATGTACCAAGAGGGAACGTTCCTGCGGCCCAATGAGGACGTCGATTCCTCTAAGTGGGGGTGTATGTGATAGCCTGACTTATTACGGATGATAGACTACTCATATCAATAAGGAATTCCTTCTTTTCCGAGAGCCCATTTGGACAGAACTCTAAAGTTAAGCGTGCTCAGCCTGGAGTAGTTTTAGGATGGGTGACTGACTGGGAAGTTGCTCCCGGGTGCGCACAAGTGAGGACAAAGTGTGCAGAAAAGACTAGTATTGATCTGTGGGGCCAGTCTAGATCCCGCCAGGAGTAACGACCACCAGCGGGTGTGTCCGGGGCGTTACAGAAGGGGCTCGGGTGGGGACGATGGTTGTGTGGGGCGGTTGTCTGGTGGTGGTGGGGCCTTGCCGAATGAAGAAAACACGATGGGGTGGGGCGGTGGTGGGGATGGCGGAGGAACACAGGCGGTTTGGCGGTTCAGGGTAGGGCCCGCGGGGGGGGGGGGATCGTGGCCGGTGGTTCGGCCGGCGACCCGTGCGGTGTTATGTAGGGTAGGGGAAGAATCAAAGACAAGGAAGAAGAAGGGTTAGGAGACGTAGGCTCTTCATCCAACCGCCTGAAATGGTCGACTGACCCAAATAAAAAAAGTCACGCGACTTGCATGCAGACATTCCTTTATATTGAGTACCATCATCGTAGCTGCTTAGCACTGCTCCTCAATCCATCAAGCTAAACAACGTGCCACTCATAATTCCAAACTTGTTGCTCAAATACGAATCTGATATGATGTTGATATTACTAAAACAGATAACGTTTAATTGGTCAGCTAATGTTCCTACTTTACTTTCGAAAAGCACGTGCACCACATATAGAGAGACAACAAGGAGTTGCATTCTTAATGCGCTCTAGTTCATCATGTGTGGGCACTGCGCAACGAACATTTTATTATCCAAAATCTGCTTGCTCTTCTTTAGCATGTTCCTATTTCGTTCTTCTTTAATAAGTATTCTCTCCATTCCTAAATACAAGTCTTTGTATAGATTCCACCATGGAGTTCATATGGAGCAAAATGAGTGAATCTACGCTCTAAAATGTATCTATATACATCTGTATGCGATCCATAGTGGAAATCTCTACAAAGATTTATATTTTGAAACGGAGGGAGTATGATAGTAGTACAATATGTTCCTTGTAGTGAAGAGGTCCAGGGACATTTGTAGTGTAGAGGTCTATTCGGTCGGTTGTGATGGACACTTTCAACGCTTCAGGCCTCTTTGATTCGTAGGATATTGTAAACATAGGAATAGGAATTGTAGTGGCCTGCCCACTTGAATCCTATAAGATTAGCAAGGAAATGCAGGGAGTTGTCACCTTTGAGAGTTACACTGATATTAAGAGTATCGCACCTTCAGTTGAAGAGAGATGGTATCCGAAGCCTTTCTAGCCGTACCAGTAATAGTAGGCCATATTTTCCAGCAAGTTCCACTTTCCTGATTTTATCTGTGATGCTTACGGTTTTCCGTTATATCTACACTATGATCTGTGTAGCTGCTTTGTGTCGCACTAGCAGCAGTCTTGTAGCGACCCGACCTCAAAAGGTCAAGTCTCTGTGCTTCAGTGTCATCCCTGGATCGGTAATGCTGACACACACAGTACTCGAGGATTTATAACAGAGTAGCAATCACACACTTATTACATCGAATGTCTCCAAAGAGAACTTATTACAATAAATATGGCTTAAGGCCATCTAATACGATAACAACGGAAGGCTTGGAAGATAAAGTGAGTCCATCAACTCCAATGGCATAGCTGAGCTGCACGGCAACGACCTAACGAACCTTACTCCTCGTCTGAAAAGTCTGCAACATAATATGTTGCAGCCCAAAACGGGTCAGCACATGGAATATGCTGGCAAAATAACACAGTAGAGCAAGAACAGAATAATGCTATCACTACATGCATATTTGGCTGGTGAAAAGCTCTATGGTTATAGTTTTTGCGAAAAGCCAATTTTTCCCTACAACAAAGGAATAAAATTTATTTTAACTATCATGGTAGTTGAAACATCATTGAGAAGGTTCCTCCAACTCAATCCCAATTAAGGTAATTATCAACCCAACGATATTAATTTAGAGTGATGAGATACATAAGATACTCCAAGTACTAGATATTCAAGATTTGTCCATAACCGGGGACATGGCTAACCATGATTAGTTTTTACACTTTGCAGAGGTTTGCGCACTTTTCCCCACAAGACTCGATCTCCTTCATTGGATTTCTCGCACTACATGGTGTTTGAGAAACGAATGACCGAGACACAGTCTTTCAGAAACATTAACTCACTACTCCGTGCCACTGCTCAAGATATCTTCCGATATGCCGATAAATCGGCTGATTTATCGCTTACCGCTGTCAGACCGATAAGATAAATTGACCGGTAAATCAGCCGATATGGCGATAAATCGGCCGATATGCCGATAAACTGGCCGGTTTACCCCTTATCATGGGTCGACCGATAAGTTCCCGATAAGCGATATCCCCAACATTGCTCCGGGTAGACCATACCAAACCTACAATCCCACTACCTGCTGATCCACCTCTTCAAGAGCTTCACGTAACTTACTCAACTATGCTAGAGCCCATAATAGCTTGTGGCTGCACACGGAAGTTTCTAGCATGAATAATCTCAGTTCCCTTTGAGCCTGGGTGGCGGTCCATAGGAAGATCACATGGGTACTCCAGGATTTCCAAAAATACAGGCAACACTGGGTACTCTAGGTGCCTCAATCCACCCAGATGTGTATTTAAGTTGCCACCTTAAGTTGAACCATTAATTAACAATCTCACATCTGTCATGGATTTCATTCACCCAAACCACGTCTACGAGCATAGCATAGCAATATAAGCAATGCGTAGAAGTAACTCCCAAGGGTTTGAATATAACAGGGTAATAGGTTCTATCTCATCAACTACTTCCCAACCACATGTTAATGACATCCTAACCATGCAATGTTTGAGGATTGGAACTAATGCATAAAAACTGGGTGATAAAGGGGTATGATCAAAGTGTTACTTGCCTTGCTAACGATCCGCGTAACCTAGAGACTCCAAATAACATGCTTCACACTCCGGGAATTCTATCGCAAACAAACAATAGCATACATAAGCAATCAAGCTAAGAAACACGAGTAAAACTCAAATAAAAGGATTTAACCAGAACGTTCAACTTAAGAACTCTGGTTTGCAAAAAGAATCAATCGAACGGAGCAACGAAACTCAAACGGCGAAAGAAACAAGATCCGTTTACTAATCTGGACCTAGGTCAAATTTTATAGTAGCAAAAACTTGTGCAAGTTGGTTAAGAGGAAAGAGGGTCTCGAGACGAAGATCTAGGCGCTTGAATCGCCTGATTCCGACTAACGAGCGAAAAGATAAACTAGAACGAAAATCGGATCAGAAATCGCGATCAGAAATAATCGCGGATTAATCCGATAAAAGAAAACTGACGAACATGCTAAGGAACGAGCGTTCGTTGTCTATAACTAACGTGAGAAAACCGTTCGTTAAAACGAACATACGGACGAACGTCAGCTAAAAAGAAAAATCGGGAAAAACCTGCGAATCGAAGAAAAAAACGAACTAGGGTTTTCTTAAAAAAACCGGATCAGTTTTATTTTTTTAAAAAAACCGGCGGCTACCTCATCGGTCCGGCGAGACGCGGCGGCGACGACAGGGCGAGGCGCGACAGCAGCGAGGCAGCGGCGACGACAGGGCGAGGCGCGACAGCAGCGAGGCGGCGGCGGTAGGGCGGCACGGCGAGGCGGCGCGGCGCGGGCGGCGAGGCGCGACAGCGGGCGGGACGGCGCGGCGGGTGGTGGTGGTGGTGGTGGCGGGGGCGGGGTGGGTATATAAGGAGGGGGGGTGGTGCCTTGGGGGAGGGGCAAGGCGGCGGCGGAGGAGTCCGGCTCGGACTCGTGTCCGAGTCGGCAGCGGCGGCGCGGTCTCCGCACGGGAGACGGCGGCGGGGAGGTGGGCCGACGGCTGGGCTTCGGCCCAGTTAGGCCTTGACGCGTTTTTTTAAATAATTCTGCCAAAACTTAGAAAAATCATAGAAAATGAAATAAAATTCTAAAAATGCCAAAACAAATTTTCCCCATCTAAATAAAATATTTATAACTAGATGAACATTTTCTTGGCCCTAAAATGCAATTTTGAAAAATGTGCAATTTTTCTAATGCAAACAAAATTGCAATAAAATCCAAATAAAAGCAAAAATTGATTTTAATATTTTTCCTCCAATATTTCATTTATTTTGGAGAAGTCATATTATCTCCTCTCATATATTTTAATATGAAATATTTTTGGAGAGAAAAATAATTAAAACCAAAATCCTCGTTTTCAAAATTTGATAAAATCAAATTTGAAAACCGAGGAAATCCCCAACTCTCTCCGAGGGTCCTTGAGTTGCTTAGGATTTCAAGGATCACGAGACAAAATGCAATAAAATATGATATGCAAGAATGATCGATGTATAACATTCCAAATTGAAAATTTGGGATGTTACAAACCTACCCCCCTTAAGATGAATCTCGCCCTTGAGATTCGGGTTGGCTAGAAAATAGGTGTGGGTGGTCTTTGCGAAGATCATCCTCTCGTTCCCATGTGGCTTCGTCCTTGGTATGGTGGCTCCACTGAACCTTGCAAAACTTGATGACCTTGCTGCGGGTGACTCGACTAGCAAACTCCAAAATCTTGACTGGCTTCTCCTCATAAGTCAAGTCATTGTCCAACTGAATCGCCTCCAAGGGTACGGTATCTCTTAGTGGTATGTCGGCCATCTCAGCATGACACTTCTTCAACTGGGAAACGTGAAACACATCTTGAACTCCTGACAGTCCTTCAGGTAACTCCAACTTGTAGGCAACTTCCCCATCCGTTCCAAAACACGATATGGTCCTACAAATCTCGTGGCTAACTTTCCCTTAACTCCAAAACGTTTCACTCCTCGCAAAGGCGATACTCGCAGATATGCTCGATCTCCAATTTCATAGGTTACCTCCTTGCGTTTTGAATCTACATAACTCTTCTGCCTGGACTGAGCTATCTTCAGTTTATCCCGAATCAGTTTAACCTTCTCCTCAGACTCTTCAATCAAGTCTGGTCCAAACAACTGTCGGTCTCCAACTTCATCCCACATCAATGGTGTTATGCACCTTCGTCCATACAGGGCTTCGAACGGTGCCATCTTCAAACTGGCTTGGTAACTATTGTTGTATGAGAACTCTGCGTATGGCAGATTTTCATCCCAACTAGATCCGTAATCTAGCGCACAGGCTCTCAACATGTCCTCCAGAATCTGATTGACTCTCTCGGTCTGTCCATCCGTCTGCGGGTGAAATGTTGTACTAAACTCCAATCTTGTTCCCAAAGTCTGGTGCAGCTGATGCCAAAACTTTGAAGTAAACCGTGTTCCTGTATCCGATACGATGGTCCTCGGAACTCCATGCAGGCATACGATCCTGGTCATATATATCTTGGCCAACTTTGCACTAGTATAAGTTGTTTTCACTGGGATAAAGTGGGCCACTTTGGTCAAACGGTCAACTACTACCCATATAGAATCATATCCTGATTTGGTCCTGGGCAATCCGGTGATAAAATCCATGCCAAGTTTATCCCACTTCCATTCGGGTATCGGCATAGGCTGTAACAATCTTGCTGGCTTTTGATGCTCTGCCTTCACTCTCTAACATACATCAAATATGGCCACATACTCGGCGATATCCTTCTTCATCCCTATCCACCAGAAACGTTCCTTCAAATCCAAGTACATCTTGGTGTTTCCGGGGTGTATCGAGTATGGTGAGTCATGTGCCTCCTGAAGTATTAACTTCCTGATCTCTGTGTTATTGGGCACATAAACACGGTCCTCAAACCATAGGGTGTCGTGCTCATCCTCACGAAAACCTTTGGCCTTTCCTTCGCTCATTTTCTCCTTTATCTCGGCAATCTCTTTGTCATCCTTCTGAGCTTCTCGAATTTTTCCCAACAATGTAAACTGCACCTCCATTGTTGCAACAAAACCTCTAGGAACAATCTCCAATCGAAGTTCCCGGAGATCCTCTGCTAACTCCTTCGGCAATCCCGTGCTTATTAGGGTATTAGGATAGCTCTTCCGGCTCAAAGCGTCGACTACGACATTGGCCTTTCCTGGATGATAGTGCAGCTTCATGTCATAATCCTTTATAAGCTCCAACCATCTCCTCTGCCTAAGGTTCAGCTCCTTCTGGGTGAAAATGTACTTCAAACTCTTATGATCTGTGTACACATTGCAATGGTTTCCAATAAGGTAATGTCTCCAAGTCTTCAACGCATGCACTACGACTGCTAACTCCAGATCATGCGTGGCATAATTCAACTCATGTGGTTTTAGTTGTCTTGAGGCATACAAAACAACTCTTTCATCTTGCATAAGCACACTTCCAAGTCCTAGGCGAGAGGCGTCGCAATACACTTGAAAATCCTTACGTATATCTGGCAGTGTCAGCATTGGGGCTGTAGTCAAACGTTTCTTCAGCTCCTGGAAACTTGCCTCGCAATATTCCGTCCATTAAACTTGGTATCCTTCTTCAATAATTCCGTCATGTGCTTTGCAGTCTTCGAAAAATTCTCAATGAATCTACGGTAGTATCCTGCGAGTCGAAGAAAACTGCGGATCTCGCTAACTGAAGTGGGTGCCAACCATTCAGTGACTGACTGAACCTTGGTGGGGTCTACTGCTATACCTTCTCCTGATATAACATGTCCAAGGAATCCGACTTCCTTCAACCAAAACTCGCATTTGCTGAACTTGGCATATAACTGATGTTCCGTGAGTTTCTTGAGAACTAAACGCAAATGCTCCTTGTGTTCCTCTTCATTCTTCGAATATACCATTATATCATCAATGAACACCACAACAAACTTATCCAAATATTCCATGAACACCTTGTTCATCATGCTCATGAAATAGGCAGGGGCGTTAGTCAGTCCAAATGACATGACCATATATTCGTATAGCCCGTACCATTTGGTGAAGGCTGTCTTTGGTATATCCTTCTCTCGTATCTTCAACTGATGATATCCTGATCGTAGATCGATCTTCGAAAACATCTTAGCTCCTTGCAGCTGGTCAAATAGATCATTGATCATCAGCAATGGGTACTTGTTCTTAATCGTCACTTCATTCAATGCCCGATAGTCAACAACCATTCTTAGGGATTTATCCTTCTTTTCAACCAATAGCACTGGGGCTCCCCATGGTGATGAACTCCGTCGAATGTAACCTTTCTCCAATAACTCCTTGATCTATTTCTTAATCTCCTCCAGATCATTCGCGGGCATCCTATAGGGTGTCTTGGATATTGGCCCTGTGCCTGGCAATAGCTCTATCAAAAACTCAATATCTCGATCCGGTGGCATGCCTGGTAACTCCTCTGGGAAAACATCTGGGTAATCCTTTACTACAGGCACTTCTTCCTGAACAACTCCCGTGAGGGTATTTACTTGGCTACTTCATGGTGCATGCCTAGATATACTTGATCCTTTTTCCCTCTGGGGTGGTGAGATAAATTGACTTACTAACACAGTCAATGTTTCCTCCGTAGTTTGACATCCAGTCCACTCCTAATATC
Source organism: Triticum aestivum (assembly GCF_018294505.1). Lineage (NCBI taxonomy): Eukaryota > Viridiplantae > Streptophyta > Magnoliopsida > Poales > Poaceae > Triticum > Triticum aestivum. Next base: position 390,944,276 of record NC_057812.1, on the reverse strand, counting down.
ACATCCAATCCTTGTGACTCCAAGATAATTAGGTCGAATGAAAGACCATGGCTACCAATGGTTAAGGGTATCTGGTGTAACGCCCGGATAATCGTGCTACAGTAACTCCCTGTTAATCATGCCACGTCATCGGAGTTACTGTTGTTAATCTCACATTAGTGCAACCGTTTCATGTTTAAATTCTAAATAAGTCAAATTATAGAAGTTTTCAAAATATTAAACTAAAATGTTTGGCGTGTGCAGTTAAATGCCTGGGTAATTATAATAAAGCAAACACATTTTTATAAAATGCCTAAATGATTTAAAAAAGAACTAAAACAGAAAAGAAAATAAAAGAAAAGGCAAAACAGAAAACAGAAAAGAAAAAAACAAAAGGAAAAGCCCCCCCGCTGGGCCTTTTGGCCCAGCTGGCCATCCACGCGGGCCTCCAGCCGCCCGAATGGGCCGGCCCACCCCGCGCCCCCACTCCCTCCCCCAAACCCTAACCACCTGTCGCCCCCCCCCCCACGAAGCCACCTCTCCCCCTCCCGATCCAGATCGGATCGGGGTCGATCCCATCGTCCGTCGCCGCGACGACCTTGCTGCTCGCCACCTCGAAGCAGGACGTCGTCGCCGCCCGGACTGCCTCCCCGTCGTCCTCTACGTCGTTGCCTCCTCCCATGCGCCGGCCGTCCCCGTCAACCTCCCCGAGCCCCGCTGCCACGTCCCTACACCATCTCGTGAGCCGCGCCCTCCTCTCCCTCGCGCGCTCGCGCGCGCCACGCGCCGGCCTCGCTCACCGTCGTCCGCTAAGCCGCATGCCCCTGCGCGCGCCTACACCCTGCTCCGCACGCCTCGCCCGTGCGGTTGCCTGCGCAGCCCCACGCCCATCACCCGCACGCGCCGGCCACGTCCAGCACCTCCACGGGCGCTCGCACTAACCACGGCCGCCCGGACCCCCCTCTCGATGGCTGCCGCCCGTTCGCGCCCGCGGCGCCACCTTTCCCCCGCCGATCTGCCGCTGCGGCTCACTGCCACCCCGCGACGCTCCCTCCCCTACGGCAGCTGCGCCCTGCACGCGCCTCGCTCGCGCACGCACGCGCTCGCGCGAGACCTTGCCCCGCCGCGTGCTTGCTGCCGCCTCCCTGCGCCCCTCCCCTTCCGGCCTTGGGGCCACATGTGCCGCGCTCTGGCCTGCGCACCGGCGCCCGCTCACGCCCGGACGACGCACCCCGCCTTCCCCGCTCTGCTGCGGCCTCGCCGGCCTCCACCCATCCTCGCCCGCTCTCGCCATGCCACTGCCCTGCTTCCTCGCGCCGCCCGACGGCGCACTACTCCCCGGCCCGCGCGGCTTGTCGCCGCACCATCCATGGCCTCCTGTCGCCCGCTCACCCTCACGGTTGCCCGTGGCGCCCGGCGGCCACGTCCCACTCGGGCGGGCTACGCCCACTCCCCGTGGGCTCGTGCCCGTTAGCCCGACCCACGTTGGCCCCCTTGGCCCTATGACAAGTGGGGCACACCCCCCAGAACGTTTTATTAAAAAAAGGAATTTTAAAAAATAATAATATAAATAATAATAATAAAAATAAATAAGTAAATAATAATAATTAAATTAATTAATTAATTAAGGAATTAATTAAGTTAATTAATCATAATTAGATTAACCAAATTAACCGTTAGTTAATTAATCAATCAATGACAATTGGGCCCACCCTCCTAATTAATACTTATTAGGTTAATTAAAAATGTTTAATTAACATATGTCTCTGACCAGTGGGACCCACTGGTCAGGTTGACCAGTCAACCACTGTTGACTGCTGACGTCAGCATGACATCATGCTGATGTCATAATTCCAATTTCGAATTAATTTAAATAATTAATTAAATCCCAGAAATTAATAAAATCTTTAGAAAATCATATCTTTTAATCCGTAACTCGGATTAAATTATTTTCAACATGAAAGTTGCTCAGAACAACGAGACGAACCCGGATACGCAGCCTGTTCGTCCGCCGCGCATCCCTAGCATAGTGAACATGCAACTTCCCCCCCCCCCCGGTTCATCTGTCCGAAAACGCGAAACACCGGGGATAATTTCCCGGATGTTTGCCCCCTTCACCGGTACCACCTCATACCGCGTTAGGGCACACCTAGCTTTACGCTTTGTCATGTCATGTATCGTCATGCATTTGTTTGCATTATATTTATTGTTTCTCCCACCTCTTCTCTTGCTAGACACCGAGACCGACGCCGCTGCTACCCAGTACGACTACGGTGTTGACGACCCCTCTCTCTTGCCAGAGCAACCAGGAAAGCCCCCCCTTGATCACCAGATATCGCCTACTCTCCTCTATACTGCTTGCATTAGAGTAGTGTAGCATGTTACTGCTTTCCGTTAATCCTATCCTGATGCATAGACTGTCCTTGCTACTACTATTGTTACGTTTACCTGCAATCCTAATGCTTAGTATAGGATGCTAGTTTATCATCAGTGGCCCTTCATTCTTGTCCGTCTGCCATGCTATACTATGGGGCCATGATCACTCGGGAGGTGATCACGGGTATATACTATATACCTTATACATGATACATGTGATGACTAAAAGATGGGTCGGCTCGTAGAAGTACCCGCGAGTGGATCTTTGTGGCGAAGCGACAGGGCAGGTTGAGACCACCTAGGAGAGAGGTGGCCCTGGCCCTAGTCGGCGTTCGTGGTTATTTCAAGATAACACGTTTAATGAGATCTAGGTATTTGATCTAAGTCTGGCCACTAGCCTATACGCACTAACCATCTACGCGGGGACAGTTATGGGCACTCGACGTCGTGGTATCAGCAAAAGCCTTCGTGACGTCAGCGACTGAGCGACGTGCGCCGGATTGGAACGTAAACCTGCTCTTGTATTAAGGGGGCTAGTTCTGCTTCCGGCCGCCCTCGCAACATGCAGGTGTGCAATGGGCGATGGGCCCAGACCCCCGCGCCATAGGATTTAGACCGACGTGCTGACCTCTCTGTTGTGCCTAGGTAGGGCTGCGACGTGTTGATCTTCCGAGGCCGAGCATGACCTAGAAAATTGTGTCTGGCCAAATGGGATCGAGTGTGTTGGGTTATGTGGTGCACCCCTGCAGGGAAGTTAATCTATTCGAATAGCCGTGATCTTCGGTAACAGGACGGCTTGGAGTTGTACCTTGACCTTATGACAACTAGAACCGGATACTTAATAAAACACACCCTTCCAAGTGCCACATACAACCGGTGGTCGCTCTCTCATAGGGCGACGGGGGGAGGATCATCGGTTAGGATTATGCTATGCGATGCTACTTGGTGAACTTACCATCTACTCTCTTCTCCTGCTGCAAGATAGAGGTTACCAGAAGCGTAGTCTTCGAAAGGACTAGCTATCCCCCTCTTATTCCGGCATTATGCAGTTCAGTCCACATATGATACCCCTTTTCCATTTGATACCAATGCATACATATGTAGTGTAGCTCCTTGCTTGCGAGTACTTTGGATGAGTACTCACAGTTGCTTTGCTCCCTCTTTTCCCCCTTTCTATACCCGATTGCTGCGACCAGCCGTTGGAGTCCAGGAGCCAGACGCCACCGTCGACGACGACTACTACTACTCGGGAGGTGCCTACTACTACGTGCAGCCCACTGATGACGACCAAGAGTAGTTTAGGTGGATCCCAGGTAGGAGGCCTGTGTCTCTTTCGATCTGTATCTCAGTTTGTGCTAGCCTTCTTAAGGCAAACTTGTTTAACTTATGTCTGTACTCAGATATTGTTGCTTCCGCTGACTTGTCTATGATCGAGCTCTTGTATTCGAGCCGTCGAGGCCCCTGGCTTGTAATATGATGCTTGTATGACTTATTTTATTTGTAGAGTTGTGTTGTGATATCTTTCCGTGAGTCCCTGATCTTGATCATACACGTTTGTGTGTATGATTAGTGTATGATCAATTCGGGGGCGTCACAACTTGGTATCAGAGCCGACTGCCTGTAGGAATCTCCCTTCCACACTCCTTGGCTGAAGTTGAGTTTAGTCATTACAAAACTTTTACTAACATGGCTGTGTGCCTTATGGGCCCACGTCGCCATCTGGGTGGTATTAGGATCTTTTACTCCTCGATCCTTACTTTGGGACTCTGAACTCTCTCCTACTCGGGTTAAATGATTTTACTAACTCTAACATTAGGACCCCATGACCACGTTCACCCCAAAGTTGGATAAGCCCTAGCTATTCATTAGAGTAGTATATTGAACATTATCCACACTGTCAGTTGACTCCTTTGAAACATCTTTGTTTTCAGATGGAACCCACGAGACAGGTCGTGCGCCACACGACAGCCATTGGTGCCTTAGGATCACCTGTTGTGTTGGTTGAGATGATGACCTATCTGGGTTATCGCTGGCACCATGAGTACACCGTCTATGAGGAGTACCAGGACTTCAACCAGGAGCAGTACCGTGCCATCGTCCACCTCTACTCTCGGGAGTATGACTCCACTACCGTGCTGCACACTGCTCATGGTGTTGGAGTGACTATCGACATGGTGGTCCATGATGCTGCTTATGCTGCTCTGACATGTCTTCATGGAGAGTACCAGGAGTTGGACACCTCCCCCTTCAGGCACATTGCTATCGCATCCGATGTTGGTGCGAAGGGATACTACACTATTGCCTACTCCACTGTCACCCAAGAGCCCTTCTACCATCAGAACCTGGTTCTGCATGCTGATGGGCTGGATAGAGCTAACCAAGCTCTTCGCCACGAGCTGTACACCACCCGTCAGCACCTGTATCGTGCTCTGACGCTGTTGCACCCCTCTGTCCGATCTGGTGATCTGTCGCATTCTGTGATCTACCCTGCCAGGACCGTGATGCCCCAGGGCGTCGGCTGGCCAGATGTGGGGGGCTACTCTCCCGCATTTGGTCCTCTCCTGCCACCTGCGCATCAGGTTCCGCACCAGAGTATCCGCGGACCCCAGGCTACTCGCGTGGAGGTCTTCCCTTCGCGTCACTACCAACTGTTAGACTACACCTACCTCCACAATTCCTCCTGGGACTGATGTAGGCTTGCTTGTTAGTGTTAGGTGCATTCGCCGCGAGCCTGCGTGCCGCTTATGATGATCTTAGTTTGTGTACTAAACTCTGTGTACCGAACTCTATGCATGGTCACTTTTGTAAGATATGCCAACTACTATGCAGTATCTATCGTGTTCCTTTCATTATGCATGTTTCATCATGAATGATTCTTGCCCTCGCAATTTCTCGATGCTGAACTACCCCTATTATATATTAGCAGGATGGTTAGACCAGGTGGTCGTGGTCGTGGTGGCAACTTCCCACCACCGCTTGAGTACATGGCTGGTATGATCCAAAAGCTTGAGATGAATCATCAGTTCATGGAGAATATGATGGCTCAGTTTCCTTGCCCCAATATGAACCAACAGCCAACCCCAGTAACTCTGCAGGATTTCATGCGCCTGAACCCAACTGTGTACCGCAGCTCAACTCAGCCTCTGGATGCTGATGACTGGCTTCGTGACATCACCTATGAGATGGAGTCTGCTGATGTAGCCCCTACCAGCTATGTCACCTTTGCTTCCTTCTTCCTGAAGGGACCCGCAGCTCAATGGTGGGACAGCCACAGGCGTACTCTGCCAGTTGGAACAATCATCACATGGCCAGACTTCCAAGCTGCCTTCCGTGCTCGCTTCATTCCTCAGGGAGTCATGGACCGTAAGAAGCGCGAGTTTCGCAACCTCACCCAAGGCAACAAGACTGTTGAAGCTTATCAGCGGGAGTTTCTTGACTTGTCCCGCTATGCTGAAGAAGACATTGCAACTGATGCACGCAGACAGGAGAAGTTCTGTGATGGCCTTCAAGCTGACATCAAGCTCGCACTTGTAGTGCATGACTTTGCTGATTTCGCTACCCTGGTGAACAAGGCCATCAATGTCGAAACTGGTCTACAGGAATACCAGAGCTCTCACAGGCGCAACCGTGACACGGGCTCATCTTCGGGCCCGTCCTCGTAGAAGCGTAAGATATGGATTCCCAACAGCATGTACCAGCCAACTACACCTGCCCCAAGGCAGTCCTATGCTGCCCCTCGTCTGCCTACTCCTCCAACTAGGCAGCCAAGGCTCCCAGCTCCGCCACCCAAAGCTCCTGTTCCCACTCCCAATAATGGTCTGTGCTACAAGTGTGGTCAACTAGGTCACCGTGCTAGGGATTGCAATCAGAACCAGAATCAACTGGCCCTCCCAGCAACTGGCTGTGGAAGCAACCAGCCCTGCAACAACAATGCCAAGTCTTATGGTCGTGTTCATGCCAACCACGTTGATCTCAATGAAGTTCTAGACCAGCCCGCTACTGTGATGGGTAAACTCCTCGTAAATTCAGCACCAGCATCTATTTTATTTGATACAGGTGCATCACATTCATTCATGTTAGAGGATTTTGCATTCATGCATGGCATTAAAAGCGAGGACCTGAACACTTCGCTAGTAGTACACACTCCCGCGGGCCAATGTCGGACCTCCATGATTTGCAATGACGTCCCCGTTGAAATCGAAGGACTGGAATTCCTTGCCTCTCCCATCGTACTGAAGTCCTGTAGCATCGACCTCATTCCGGGAATGGATTGGTTGAAAGCGCATACTGCTTCTATAGTTTGCGCCACTAAGGTCGTCCATCTGCTACACCCTTCTGATGAAATAATTGCTTACCAAGCTCATCTAGTTCAGAACGCCGAGGCACGGCTTTATGCCTTGAATGCGTTGAACGCTGCACCACTCGAGGGCATTGAAAATATTCCCGTCGTTCGTGAATTCCAAGACGTCTTCCCAGAAGAACTTCCAGGGATCCCCCCTGCTAGAGCTGTCGAATTCATCATCGACTTGAAACCCGACACCACCCCTATAGCCAAACGACCCTACAAGATGCCGCCACATGAACTCACTGAGCTTAAGGAGGAAATCGACAAATCTCTTGTCAAAGGTTTCATTCGCCCAAGTTGCTCTCCTTGGGGAGCACCTTCTCTCTTTGTTAAGAAGAAGGATGGGACAAACCGATTAGTCCAAGACTACCGTCCTATAAACCAAGCTACCATTCAGAATAAATATCCTCTTCCTCGGATCAATGATCTTTATGATCAACTGGCTGGCTCATCAGTGTTCTCCAAACTCGACTTGAGGTTGGGTTACCACCAGATCCGTGTTCGTGAAGAGGACATCCCAAAAACCGCCTTCGTGACTCGGTATGGATCATACGAGTACACCGTCATGTCATTCGGCTTAACGAATGCTCCCGCCACCTTCTCTCGTCTGATGAACTATATATTCATGGATTACCTCAACAAGTTCGTCGTGGTTTATCTGGACGATATCCTTGTATTTTCCAAGAACGAGGAAGAACATGCTGAACATCTTCGTCTTGTGCTGGAAAAGCTTCAAGAGCATCAACTGTATGCTAAGTATTCCAAGTGTGAATTCTGGCTCCCCGAAGTAACCTATCTTGGGCATGTCATCTCCAAGGATGGTATTGCCGTCAACCCTGAACGAGTTCAGGCTATTCTCGATTGGACTCCTCCGAAGAATGTCAAGCAAGTCCGAAGTTTTCTCGGTCTCGCCAGCTATTGCCGTCGATTCGTCGAGAACTTCTCCAAGATTGCCAGGCCTCTGACTAATCTGTTGCATAAGGGTGTCAAGTTCGAATGGACAGAAAAGTGTCAGGAAAGTTTCCAGGCGCTCAAAGACAAGTTGACTTCTACCCCAGTGCTTGCTCTACCTGATACTAAGAAGGACTTCGTCATTTACTGCGACGCTTCCTGTCAAGGATTAGGCTGTGTCCTAATGCAAGAGCGCAGAGTGATTGCTTATGCCTCTCGTCAACTGCGCCCTCACGAAGAAAACTACCCAGTTCACGACCTCGAGCTTGCTGCTGTCATTCATGCACTAAAGCAGTGGCGACATTACCTTCTCGGTAATCGTTGCGAAATCTTCACCGACCACCAAAGTCTGAAGTATCTGTTTACTCAGCCAGATCTGAACCTCCGTCAGCAGAGATGGATGGAGACTATTGCAGACTTTGACTTGGGTATATCCCTATACCCCTGGCAAGGCTAATGTAATGGCTGATGCCTTGAGCCGCAAGTCTTACTGCAACCACCTCCAGGTTCACAAAGTTCAGCCCTCGCTTGTCGAAGAATTTAGAAAGCTGAACCTTCATATTGTTCCTCCTGGAGCACTCGCTCCCCCTCCCCCAGAGTTTCAGGAGATGAATCTTCGTGTTGTTACTAAGGGTTCTCTAAATACCCTGGTTGTCGTACCAGATCTCATAGCTGGTATAAAGACTATTCAAGGTTATGAATCTGAAGTCCATAAGATTAAATGTCATATAGCAGAAGGAAAGCCCTCCTTCTTCTCTATCGCCGATGATGGCGCCTTGTACTTCAAAGGCCGCCTAGTGGTACCACGTTCGAGGAAAAACCTGGATCAGACTAAAGAGGTTATGAAAGAAGCTCATGATACGCCTTTGTCTATTCATCCTGGTAGTACAAAGATGTACCAAGACATTCGTCAAAGATTCTGGTGGTCTAATATGAAGCAGGACATTGCTCGTTATGTTGCTGAGTGTGATGTTTGCCGCCGTATCAAAGCAGAGCATCAAAAGCCTGCTAGAACTCTGCAACCTATCTCTATTCCTGAATGGAAATGGGACCATGTTGAAATGGACTTCGTCACCAGATTTCCCAAATCACAGAAAGGTAATGATGCTATTCTTGTCGTCATTGACCGGCTTTCTAAAGTTGCACATTTTCTGGCGGTCAAAGAGACAGTCACTGCTAGTCAGCTTGCTACTCTCTACATGGCCAGAATTGTTTCACTTCACGGTATTCCACTGGTTATCAGTTCAGACCGTGGCAGTTTATTCACTTCAAGATTTTGGGCAAGTTTCCAAGAAGCTATGGGAACTCATCTGTCGTTTAGTATGACGTTTCATCCTCAGTCGCAAGGACAGGTTGAACGTGTCAACCAAGTTCTCGAAGACATGCTTTGAGCTTGTGTAATTTCCTTCGGCAAGAAATGGGAGGAATGTCTTCCATATGCCGAGTTCTCTTATAATAATAGCTATCAAGCTAGTCTGAAGATGTCCCCCTTCGAAGTGCTATGTGGACGAAAGTGTCGAACCCCTCTGAACTGGTCAGAAACTGGGGAACGTCCACTCTTCGATCCGGATATTATCCAAGATGCCGAAGAGCAAGTTCGCATTATTCGCGAGAATCTCAAAACTGCTTAGTCACGTCAGAAGAGTCAGTATGACCGTCATCACCAAGACATGGTCTATCAACCTGACGACAAGGCTTATCTTCGAGTTACACCAATGAAGGGTGCTCACCGCTTCGGGATCAAGGGCAAGCTAGCTCCTTGCTATATCCGTCCCTTCACTATTCTCGAAAGGCGTGGAAAATTGGCATATCAACTGGAGCTTCCGTCAAACCTTTCTCAGGTTCACGATGTGTTCCACGTGTCACAGCTCCGCCGTTGCTTCAAGGTTCAATCTGAGCAGTGGATCATGAAGTGCTCGAATTGCAACAGGACCTCTCCTATAAAGAGCATCCGGTCCGCATTCTTGACCAAGCTGAACGCCGCACACGTCAGAAGGCGACCAAGCTCCTCAAAGTCCAGTGGCCGAATCACTCTGAAGACGAAGCCACTTGGGAACGCGAGGACCGCCTGCGTGATGAATACCCCGCACTGTTTCCTTCTACCTCCTAAATCTCAGGACGAGATTTCTTGTAGTGGAGGAGATTTGTAACGCCCGGATAATCATGCTACAGTAACTCCCTGTTAATCATGCCACATCATCGCAGTTACTGTTGTTAATCTCACATTAGTGCAAACCGTTTCATGTTTAAATTCTAAATAAGTCAAATTATAAAAGTTTTCAAAATATTAAACTAAAATGTTCGGGGTGTGCAGTTAAATGCGTGGGTAATTATAATAAAGCAAACACATTTTTATAAAATGCCTAAATGATTTTAAAAAGAAATAAAACAGAAAATAAAATAAAAGAAAATAAAAGAAAAGGCAAAACAGAAAACAGAAAAGAAGAAAAACAAAAGGAAAAAGCCCCCCCCCCCCCGCTGGGCCTTTTGGCCCAGCTGGCCATCCACGCGGGCCTCCAGCCGCCTAAATGGGCCGGCCCACCCCGCGCCCCTACTCCCTTATCCACTCCCTCCCCCAAACCCTAACCACCCCGTCGCCCCACTCCCCCCCACGATGCCACCTCTCCCCCTCCCGATCCAGATCGGATCGGGGTCGATCCCATCGTCCGTCGCCGCGACGACCTCGCCGCTCGCCACCTCGAAGCAGGACGCCGTCGCCGCCCGGACTGCCTCCCCGTCTTCCTCACGTCGTCGCCTCCTCCCCTGCACCGGCCGTCCCCACCGACCTCCCCGAGCCCCGCTGCCACGTCCCTACACCATCCCGTGAGCCGCGCCCCTCCTCTCCCTCGTGCGCTCGCGCGCGCCGCGTGCCGGCCTCGCTCGCCGTCGTCCGCTACGCCGCATGCCCCTGCGCGCGCCTACACCCCGCTCCGCACGCCTCGCCCGTGCGCTCGCCTGCGCAGCCCCGCGCCCATCACCCGCACGCGTCGGCCGCGTCCAGCACCTCCACGGGCGCTCGCGCTGACCACGGCCGCCCGGACCCCCCCTCTCGATGGCCGCCGCCCGTTCGCGCCCGTGGCGCCCCCTTTCCCCCGCCGATCTGTCGCTACGGCTCACCGCCGCCCCGCGACGCTCCCTCCCCTACTGCAGCTGCGCCCTGCACGCGCCTCGCTCGCGCACGCACGCGCTCACGCGAGACCTTGCCCTGCCCCGTGCTCGCTGCCGCCTCCCTGTGCCCCACCCCTTCCGGCCTTGGGGCCGCACGCGCCGCGCTCCGGCCTGCGCACCGGCGCCCGCTCGCGCCCGAACGACGCACCTCGCCTTCCCCGCTCTGCTGCGGCCTCGCTGGCCTCCACCCATCCTCGCCCGCTCTCGCCACGCCACTGCCCTGCTTCCTCACGCCGCCCGACGGCGCCCTACTCCCTGGCGCGCGCGGCTTGTCGCCGCACCATCCACGGCCTCCTGCCGCCCGCTCACCCCCACGGTTGCCCGTGGCGCCCGACGGCCACGTCCCACTCGGGCGGGCTACGCCCGCTCCCCGTGGGCTCGTGCCCGTTAGCCCGACCCACGTTGGCCCCCTTGGCCCTATGACAAGTGGGGCACACCCCCCAGAACGTTTTATTAAAAAAAGGAATTTAAAAAAATAATAATATAAATAATAATAATAATAATAATAAAAATAAATAAGTAAATAATAATAATTAAATTAATTAATTAATTAAGTTAATTAATCATAATTAGATTAACCAAATTAACTGTTCGTTAATTAATCAATCAATGACAGTGGGGCCCACCCTCCTAATTAATACTTATTAGGTTAATTAAAAATGTTTAACTCACATATGTCTCTGACCAGTGGGACCCACTGGTCAGGTTGACCAGTCAACCACTGTTGACTGCTGACGTCAGCATGACATCATGCTGATGCCATAAATCCAATTTCGAATTAATTTAAATAATTAATTAAATCCCAGAAATTAATAAAATCTTCAGAAAATCATATCTTTTAATCTGTAACTCGGATTAAATTATTTTCATCATGAAAGTTGCTCAGAACGACGAGTCGAACCCGAATACGTAGCCCGTTCGTCCGCCGCGCATCCCTAGCATAGCGAACACGCAACTTTCCCCCTCCGGTTCATTTGTCCAAAAACGCGAAACACCGGGGATAATTTCCCGGATGTTTCCCCCTTCATCGGTACCACCTCGTACCGCATTAGGGCACACCTAGCTTTACATTTTGTCATGTCATGCATCGTCATGCATTTGTTTGCATTATATTTATTGTTTCTCCCCCTCTTCTCTCGCTAGACGCCGAGAGCGACGCCGCTGCTACCTAGTACAACTACGGTGTTGACGACCCCTCTCTCTTGCCAGAGCAACCAAGCAAGCCCCCCCCCCTTGATCACCAGATATCGCTTACTCTCCTCTATACTGCTTGCATTAGAGTAGTGTAGCATGTTACTGCTTTCGTTAATCCTATCCTGATGCATAGCCTATCCTTGCTACTACTGTTGTTACCTTTACCTACAATCCTAATGCTCAGTATAGGATGCTAGTTTATCATCAGTGGCCCTTCATTCTTGTCCGTCTGCCATGCTATACTATCGGGCCGTGATCACTCGGGAGGTGATCACGGGTATATACTATATACCTTATACATGATACATGTGATGACTAAAAGACGAGTCGGCTCATAAGAGTACCCGCGAGTGGATCTTTGTGGCGAAGCGACAGGGCAGGTTGAGACCACCTAGGAGAGAGGTGGGCCTGGCCCTGGTCGGCCTTCGTGGTTATTTCAAAATAACACGTTTAACGAGATCTTGGTATTTGATCTAAGCCTGGCCACTGGCCTATACGCACTAACCATCTACGCGGGGACAGTTATGGGCACTCGACATCGTGGTATGAGCCGAAGCCTTCGTGACGTCAGCGACTGAGCGACGCGCGCCGGATTGGAATGTAAGCCTGCTCTTATATTAAGGGGGCTAGTTCTGCTTCCGGCTGCCCTCACAACATGCAGGTGTGAAGTGGGCGATGGGCCCAGACCCCTGCGCCATAGGATTTAGACCGACGTGCTGACCTCTCCGTTGTGCCTAGGTAGGGCTGCGACATGTTGATCTTCCGAGGCCGGGCATGACCCAGAAAAGTGTGTCCGGCCAAATGGGATCGAGTGTGTTGGGTTATGTGGTGCACCCCTGCAGGGAAGTTAATCTATTCGAATAGTCGTGATCTTCGGTAATAGGACGACTTGGAGTTGTACCTTGACCTTATGACAACTAGAACCGGATACTTAATAAAACACACCCTTCCAAGTGCCAGATACAACTGGTGGTAGCTCTCTCACAGGGCGACGAGGGGAGGATCATCGGTTAGGATTATGCTATGCGATGCTACTTGGTGAACTTACCATCTACTCTCTTCTCCTGCTGCAAGATGGAGGTTACCAGAAGCGTAGTCTTCGAAAGGACTAGCTATCCCCCTCTTATTCCGACATTCTGCAGTTTAGTCCACATATGATACCCCTTTTCCATTTGATACCAATGCATATATATGTAGTGTAGCTCCTTGCTTGCGAGTACTTTGGATGGGTACTCACGGTTGCTTTGCTCCCTCTTTTCCCCCTTCCTATACCCGATTGCCGCGACCAGCCGTCCAGGAGCCAGACGCCATCGTCGACGACGACTACTACTACTCGGGAGGTGCCTACTACTACGTGCAGCCCGCTGACGACGACCAAGAGTAGTTTAGGTGGTTTCCAGGCAGGAGGCATGCGTCTCTTTCGATTTGTATCTCAGTTTGTGCTAGCCTTCTTAAGTCAAACTTGTTTAACTTATGTCTGTACTCAGATATTGTTGCTTCTGCTGACTTGTCTATGATCGAGCTCTTGTATTCGAGCCGTCGAGGCCCCTGGCTTGTAATATGATGCTTGTATGACTTACTTTATTTGTAGAGTTGTGTTGTGATATCTTCCCGTGAGTCCCTGATCTTGATCATACACGTTTGCGTGTATGATTAGTGTATGATTGAGTCGGGGGCATCACATCTGGTCGCACCATCGACTAGCCATATACTCTGCTCCAGGTGAACTTACTAACAGAGGGGTCCTAGGGGTTTGGGTCGGTATTTTGAACTTATCCACGAATTCCCTTGATATGTATGAATGCGATGCACCAGTATCAAAAGAACAAGAGCGGTAAATGACTTAACCAAAAACTTACCTATAACCGCATCTGGCTGCTCTTCAACCTCCTCCACGTTAACGTGGTTCACTTGTCCTTTGTTGAATGGATTGGGCTTCTTCCCAGCGCTCCCGTTTCCGTTACCATTCTTCCCTTCAGGGTACTCCGTGGCATAATGTCCAGTCTTCCCGCACTTGAAACAAGTAACGTGGCTTAGGTCCCTCTTGGTGGGTGTGGCTGGATTTGGGCGGTTCTGATTGTTGCTTGCTCCATTCCCATTCCTAGGGCCAGTATGATTATGGTTACTCCCTCCATTATGGGCGTGGCCTCCATGTTTATGAACAAGTCCTCCCGAGTTCGGGGTTAGGCGAGGCTTCTGCCGAGCTCCTGGGTTGTACCTCCCTTGTCCATACTTCCTCTTACGGCTCTCAATCTGCTGTTGCTTCCCTTCAATCATAAGAGCTTTATCTACCAACTCCTGGTAGTTGGTGAATGTTGCCACCATCAACTGCATACACATCTCATCATTTAGCCCTTCCATAAACTTCTCCTGCTTTGCGGCATCTGTGGCCACATCATCAGGGGCATAGCGGGATAACTTGCTAAACTCATCCGAGTACTGAGCCACAATATGGTTCCCCTGGCGTAAGTTGCGAAACTCACGCTTCTTAAAATTCATGGCTCCAGTTGAGACATGGGCTGTATGGAAGGCTTGTTGAAACTCGTCCCATGTCACTGTGGCTATAGGGTAGGTGACAGTGTAATTCTCCCACCATGATGCTGCTGGTCCATCCAACGGATGTGTGGCAAAATGCACCTTCTCAGCATCAGTACATCCTGTAGTGGTTAACTCCCTTCCAATCCTGCGGAGCCAATCATTTGCGACTATAGGCTCGGTGCTACTGGAAAACACCGGTGGCTGCAACCTCAAAAAAGGGCTAAGTTGTCAACTGGTGGTGGTGGTGGTGGATTGTTGTTGTTGTTTTTGTTGTTGTTGTTGTTGTTGCCTTGGTTCTGAACTAACAACTACATCAGGGTATTCTGCTGCTGGATCAACTGAGTGAGCTCCAGTGGGAATGCAAATCCGGGGTCACGTCTCGGAGGCATCTGATGGGTTTAGAGGGAAGAGATTAGAATAGAATGAGGTCTAATGAGAAAGCACTACCCATATGCACACGAGACAAACACAAACATTTCACTCAATCAATCAAGCAAGGCATACAATCGATCTAACTGTCGTAAAAGTGCTCGGACTATACTATTTACATGGTAAAAGTTCTCCAGGCGAATCCCCCTGGGTTCTTCGTATTCTTCTACTAGTGTGGGGTCTCCCATGAATATTCCGATCTTATTAATCAGGTCGTCATTCTTCTCCACTAGTACAATGATTTCCTCTTCATAATCTTCACGTGTAGCCTTGAGTCCTTCCTCCAGTTTCGTGATCCTAGTCATTGCCTTCTTTAGATCTATCATGCCTGCTCACATCTGATTCTCTTGGCGTCAAATGTGCTAGTTTAGTTCCTGGATAAAACCTGCAATTGATCTATCCTTCCTTGTGCTGATCATCTCCCATTGCTCATCTCGGCGCCCAAAGATCTGGTAGGTAGTGTCTTTAAGCTCCTTTTGATAAACTTCTCCAATGCGTCCCATGGTGATGTGAGCTGCCATACTCTTTCCTAGACTCCAGGTTGGTGGATCGAAGGAAAACTCTATGGGTTTAGTGGCTGGCGCGAAGGCCCTTCCTGGAACTTGAACTTGAATCATCCATCACTCCTCTTCTGGTAAAGTGGCGTTGTAAGTCTCGGTGAAGCTTGGTATTCCTATGTTCAGGTACCTAGTGACTTCCTTCAGGTGTCATCCAAAAGGTGATTCTTCCTCCGGTTGTGCAAACTTGTTCCTTGCATCCGCCATCCTAAAGAGTAGAAAATGGAGAGTAGTCAGAAATGAGAAGAGAATAGTGATCTATGGCTGTAGCTTAGTGGTCGTGTCCTACACTGAGCATGTGCTCTGATACCATCTTGTAGCGACCCGACCTCAAACGGTCAAGTCTCTGTGCTTCAGTGTCATCCCTGGATCGGTAATGCTGACACACACAGTACTCGAGGATTTATAACAGAGTAGCAATCACACACTTATTACATCGAATGTCTCCAAAGAGAACTTATTACAATAAATATGGCTTAAGGCCATCTAATACGATAACAGCGGAAGGCTTGGAAGATAAAGTGAGTCCATCAACTCCAACGGCATAGCTAAGCTGCACGGCAACGACCTAACGAACCTTACTCCTTGTTTGAAAAGTCTCCAACATAATACGTTGCAGCCGAAACGGGTCAGCACATGGAATATGCTTGCAAAATAACACAGTAGAGCAAGAACAGAATAATGCTATCACTACATGCATATTTGGCTGGTGGAAAGCTCTATGGTTATATTTTTTGCGAAAAGCCAATTTTTCCCTACAACAAAGGAATAGAATTTATTTTAACTATCATGGTAGTTGAAACATCATTGAGAAGGTTCCTCCAACTCAATCCCAATTAAGGTAATTATCAACCCAATGATACTAAGTTAGAGTGATGAGATACATAAGATACTCCAAGTACTAGATACTCAAGATTTGTCCATAACCGGGGACACGGCTAACCATGCTTAGATTTTACACTCTGCAGAGGTTTGCGCACTTTCCCCCACAAGACTCGATCTCCTTTGTTGGATTTCTCGCACTACATGGTGTTTGAGAAACGAATGACCGAGACACAGTCTTTCAGAAACATTAACTCTCTACTCCGGGCAGACCATACCAAACCTACAATCCCACTACCTGCGGATCCACCTCTTCAAGAGCTTCATGTAACTTACTCAACTATGCTAGAGCCCATAATAGCTTGTGGCTGCACACAGAATTTTCTAGCATGAATAATCTCAGTTCCCTTTGAGCCTGGGTGGCGGTCCATAGGAAGATCACACAGGTACTCCAGGATTTCCAAAAATATAGGCAACACTGGGTACTCTAGGTGCCTCAATCCACCCAGATGTATATTTAAGTTTCCACCTTAAGTTGAACCATTAATTAACAATCTCACATCTGTCATGGATTTCACTCACCCAAACCACGTCTACGAGCATAGCATAGCAATATAAGCAACGCGTAGAAGTAACTCCCAAGGGTTTGAATATAACAGGGTAATAGGTTCTATCTCATCAACTACTTCCCAACCCACATGTTAATGACATCCTAACCATGCAATGTTTGAGGATTGGAACTAATGCATAAAAACTGGGTGATAAAGGGGTATGATCAAAGTGTTACTTGCCTTGTTGACGATCCGCGTAACCTAGAGACTCCAAATAACACGCTTTGCACTCTAGGAATTCTATCGCAAACAAACAATAGCATATATAAGCAATCAAGCTAAGAAACACGGGTAAAACTCAAATAAAAGGATTTAACCAGAAAGTTCAACTTAAGAACTCTGGTTTGCAAAAAGAATCAAATCGAACGGAGCAACGAAACTCAAACGGCGAAAGAAACAAGATCCATTTACTAATTTGGAACTAGGTCAAATTTTACAGCAGCAAAAGCTTGTGCAAGTTGGTTAAGCGGAAAGAGGGTCTCGAGACGAAGATCTAGGCGCTTGAATCGCCTGATTCCGACTAACGAGCGAAAAGATAAACTAGAACGAAAATCGGATCAGAAATCGCGATCAGAAATAATCGCGGATTAATCCGATAAAAGAAAACTGACGAATAGGCTAACGAACGAGCATTCGTTGTCTGTAACTAATGAGCGAAAACCATTCGTTAAAACGAACGTATGGGCGAACGTCCGCTAAAAAGAAAAACCGGGAAAAATCGGCGAACCGAAGAAAAAAATGAACTAGGGTTTTCTTTTAAAAAAACTGGATCAGTTTTCTTTAAAAAAACCGGTGGCTTCCTCGTCGGTCCAGCGAGACGCAGCGGCGACGACAGGGCGAGGCGTGGCAGCGGCGAGGCGCGGCAGCGGGCGGGGCGGCGCGGCGGGTGGTGGTGGCGGTGGTGGCGGGGGCGGGGTGGGTATATAAAGAGGGGGGTGGTGCCTTGGGGGAGGGGCAAGGCGGCGGCGGAGGAGTCCGGCTCGGACTCGTGTCTGATTCAGCGGCGGCGGCGGCGCGGTCTCCGCGCGGGAGACAGCGGCGGGGAGGTGGGCCGGCGGTTGGGCTTCGGCCCAGCTAGGCCTTGGCGCGTTTTTTTAATAATTCCGCCGAAACTCAGAAAAATCCTAGAAAATAAAATAAAATTCTAAAAATTCCAAAACAAATTTTCCCCATCTAAATAAAATATTTAGAACGAGATGAACATTTTCTTGGCCCTAAAATGCAATTTTGGAAAACGTGCAATTTTTCTAATGCAAACGAAATTGCAATAAAATCCAAATAAAAGCAAAAATTGATTTTAATATTTTTCCTCCAATATTTCATTTATTTTGGAGAAGTCATATTATCTCCTCTCATATATTTTCATATGAAATATTTTCGGAGAGAAAAATAATTAAAACCAAAATCCTCGTTTTCAAAATTTGATAAAATCAAATTTGAAAACCGGGGAAATCCCCAACTCTCTCCGAGGGTCCTTGAGTTGCTTAGGATTTTGAGGATCACGAGACGAAATGCAATAAAATATTATATGCAAGAATGATCGATGTATAACATTCCAAATTGGAAATTTGGGATGTTACAAGTCCACTCTTGAAGCTAAACAACACAACAATCATAAGTCCAAAGCTTAGTTCTTCAAATATGAATTGTGATATGATACTGATATTAGTTAACAGACACACATTTAATTGGTTAGCTAATGCTCCCAATTGATTTTCCAAATGCATGTGGCCACATATAGAGAGACAACATGGAATTGCACTTCTTTGGGTGCTGTGATTCATCATGAGTGGGCAACCAACATTGTATGCAAAGAAGCGGAATCTCAAGAATATGCTTCCTCTTCTATTCTTTAACATGTTCCTCTTTTGTTATTCTGTATTTAGTACGTACAATATGTTTCTTGTTAGGAAGGGGAGCAGGGACATCTAGAGTCAAGAGCTGATAGAGCTGGCCTGTACGTGATCGATAGGCTTTCAATTAGTAGCAACAATACAACACTGTATTTTCCAGCCAGTTCCACTTTCCTGATTTATATATGCTAGTTATGGTGTACCCCTTTTATGTACACTAGGATCTGCCTAGTTGCTGTGTGCTCTTGTTATCATGGTTTGGCAATAAACTCTCTATACAATATATATTATGAACCTATCATTTGCCAACTATCCTTACTTCTGGAGCCTACTTTTTGTGTACTTGTGCCAAATTATATTAATGCACACACCATATTACAACACACATGGGTTCTCTCATTAGAATCCAATGATAGCACACAAGGGTTTACAGGGAGCCCCTATATTAGAATATCCTCTGCATTACAAACATAATCTCACTACTATTTATGTTTTCATGCTTCTCAAATATTATACGTAATCACAATGAATATCAGAATCCGCGCATCAGAAGAATATTGTGGAACATTGCAATGACTTACAAAATTGGCACCAAGGCATTGAGTGCCATTCTGGATGCAATGAAACGCATACGCTCCCCACCTGCAGATTCTTATTCAGAATATGATCCTAATAACTATTCTGACCTCGAGGAGTCAAAGGCAGATGACCTATCCTATTCACTCATCAAGGTGCCTGTTCCAATTTGGCAAGGTTTTATTGATTGCGCGTATCTGGCATAAGGTGTCTTGCATTTCTTCTACTTTGTTGCACCGCCATCTGCTTAGTTTACTCATTATATATGTCAAGATGCCATGCCCATCCATTATCAATAAATATTCCATTTGTCATCATACCATGTTTTTTTCACTCAAGTGTTGTTCTTGTGCATCAGACATGAAAAAGGAAAAGGGTGATTGCCGAACCTAAAGGAGCACCAGCAAAGTCCTTGAAAAATGTGGTGGTGCTAGAGAAATCAGACAGCACCCCACTTATATTGGCTCTACAACCAGTGACACAAAATGTAGGACCGACTCCAGCAGACTGTACCCATACTTCACTGGCCATAACACTAGCCCCACCACACAGGACCCGCACTCTAGCAAAAGGTATGCCGATTTCAGTTGCTATAGCACCAGCCGTACCATAGAAAAATCCCACTCTAGCAAAAAGTACAACAATTCCACCGTCCGAAGACCTATCCCAACTGCAGAGATGACCAATTCCTGCAGATTAGAACCACATTTCAGTTATTCCTAGTTTAAAAGACAATGCTTTCAATGTTGTTAGGGACTACATGCATATATTCCCATCGTGGGAAGATTGTAGTGAAGACAAACACCATTTTCACATCTTCATGTCCCACTTACGTGTAAGTGCTATTATTCATGGTGATTATTTTCCTGTTTTCTGCTGATTGAACACATCAGTGATTTACATTACATTCACTACTGCAGGATGGTCCAAATGCGACACTACGATCAGAGACCCTTCGACGAAACTGTGTGCGATGCCATAATCGCAAATGGTGGTGTAAAAGAACTGTCAAAAAAGGTGCAAAACGTTTGCGATGGCGGAGATATCAAACACGGTTCAGATTTTAGTTGCGTGTGTGATGCAGGGCATACAGTTCAGCTCAATGAACTATTTGTGATGAGGCGGAACAAAAGAAACGGGCAGCCTGATGAAGGCGTGTGCGATATAGAGCATACGGTTCACTCAGATGAACTGTTTGTGATTAGGAAACACAAAAGAAATGGTCAGCCAGATCAAGGTGTGTCTGATACGCGGCAAACATGTCCGTAATCAGAAATGTGTGCGAACACAAATAATAACACAGACGATTGCTGCTAATAAGCTATGTGAATTGCTCTGTCTACAGTAGAATAACATGTATATATATAACTGAAATAAACATCCAATTACATAAGTGACTATACAGATCATTCGCACACACCTCAATAAATAATTGCATGCATTCTAAAGTAGGAGAAACGATCGTCTAGTCATCTACTTCTTGTGATGCTCCCGGCACTACTATGTGGCTCGATCCCTCGTTTGGGCCAGGAAGAAGACAATTCCTCATGTCAATGATCCGCATGTACATCTCGTAGCTTGTGTACGCGTCCATGGCCGCGTACTTGACATGTTGTTCATCCAGTATCTCATGCCATGCACTGTGCCAAGCTTCTTGTCCTTATTACTCTCTTCCTTCATCTTCGCGTAGTAGGGGTCGATGATGGCCGAGGCGAGGTCAACCAGGGAGTTCAGTTTGTTTTTGTCGCTACCCCAGACCTTGTAGTGGTGCTGGATGTTGACAAGATTCGGGCATTGGAAGTCCCAAACCTTGAGCGCTTTTAGATCATTGGTGGTGTCCACCATAGCGAAACTGTAGTCGGAGCTGTTGATAAACCTGGAGAAACGCTCACAAGGCCTTGTGGCAAGGAGGTAGTGGTAGACGAGGACGTCATGTCGCACGCACAATTGGGCGACGCCAACCTTCTGATCGTGCCCGGCACGACCGATGGTGTACTCGAGGTCAAAGTCGACCACTTGGTACTTGTCCTCGGCAAGGAACTGCTCCATAGTTTGGATGGAGCTCTCCACCAAGACCGGATCGTTCGTGTACACCACCAAGAGGGCCTTCCCCCTCACGTGGGTGTCCACTACGTGATGCGTGGTGAATTGCCCGCCGTTCTCGTCGGCGGCCGCTGGGAGCGCCATTGGAGCCACGGGGAGCGCCATTGGAACCGCTGGATGTCCTCTCTGTATGTGTCCTCGTGGGTGTGCTTATTGTGTCGTGTGAGACGAGAAATGAAGGTAAATGGCCGCAGGAATAAAAGGGGGCCGGGTGGCATGGATTCTCGGCGCGTCCACATGGCAGCTTTTGCAGTGGGTAACTGCATCGTCGCGCTGCGCCCGGCGCAACCGCTTGCACACGAACGTGCGTGATCGTGTCGGCCCCAAACACTGGTAGCGCGCGTGGAGGGATGAGGACAGAGCACCCGGAGGGACACGAGCAGAGCGCGTCGCGGCCGCCTGAACCGCAAGCAACCACACACATAGAGCAGTTGAACAGGCAGGAAATGGTCGCCTGCAAGTCGGCCGACAGTTGCGTCGCTGCGTAGAGAGCGGCCATGTGCTACCACCTCTGTCTAGTCTATAGTCTCCTTTATATTCTATGCCATACTTTGCCCTCAAATTTAACCAACAAAATGTTAATGCATATTTTAAAAATTATATAATTGGAAACTATGTTCAAATACAAATCCAACTATATAATCTTTGGCAACATGCATTCGTATTTTATTAGTTAAATCATACTTATGAACCAGGACGGTGGTATAGTAGGTAATTAAATCACAAACATTTTTATATTAACCGTATGTGTACGTGACCTTTCGTCCTCCTCTCGCACGTCTTGTCACCCCGCTGCCGCAGACGGCATACAACACAAGCTTGCGCAGCATGCAGGGGCGTTCTTTTGGCCAAATGGTGGCGCCAATGAATCGTCGGTGAGCCCGCTCCCGCGCAACCTCGCAGGTTCCCATGCAAGCTTCCCGCCCGACTCGGTGAAATCCCCCAAAATCCCAATGCTTACCGGCCTGCTATAAAAATGCTCACGGCCGGCGAGTTCTGTGTTGCATTTTCCCCTCCCTCCTTGTAGTTTATCTCGTCCGCTTCTCCCTTAATTACCAATGGCACCGGTCTGTCGTCGTCGCTTAGGCACTTCGCCATCATCAGAGGACAGCTCCAGCTGGGAGGCTACACCGCAGCGGCAGTGCAGTCCCTGGAGTAGTGTAGTGCGCATGGCGTCCCTGTTGGATGTGCGCGGAACACCCACCACACGCTCCGCCGCTGGTGCCTGTTGGCAGCTGTCGTGGCCGCCAGCTCACCATCGACCATCGTGGCCGCCAGCCCACCGTCGACCACCGGGGTCATCACCCGCTCCGCCACCACCGTCCGAAGGTGGGAGGCTGAGGTGGATGCCCGCACGTGTGTCAGCGACCTTGCGTGCTACACCGAGTTCCTGCGGGAGGAGGAGGGGCGCCTCGTCAAGCACGCAAAGAGCCTTACCGCCGCCGTGGCCGGGGCACATGCCGCTTCAGAGGCGAGGAATCAAGAGATCTATGAGGAGAACAACCGCTTCGAGGGGGGTCGTCTGGCATGGCAGAGGGCATTCGAGGTGAGCGTCGTGAAGCTGCAACAGCGGCAGGCATCGTATTGCGGTTGCCCAGCTCGTCGGTAGGCTCCTCCTCCTTCGCCTCTTACTGAGCGCGCTCGGCAGAGGAGAGGAAGCCGGAAGTAGTACAAAGCATCTCTGCAGTAGTACTAGTATTTAGAGGCTATTTTGTTCAGCTCATCTGACTATAGATGTGGTGGAACTGTACAACGTACTTAAAATTAGCTAGTATATATAGTTGAACTAGCTATTTCAGTACGTGGTTGGCAACAATAGGGGAAAAGTTTGGTCGGTTCAGCCATCGAGTTGAACTGTTTTTATAAATTAAGAATGACTGCTTAATCTATGAATGAAATCTATGCTTAATTACTGAATTTTAGTTGCAAAAATTAGATACTGCTAGTGATTTTTAGCTTCATATTTTGACAAATCGCAGTGTTACAAGGATTGACAAATCTTACCAAATTGTTTGTATGTGGTTGCACATGGGTCATCCAAAACAACCGTTTGCGTTGAAGGGATGCACAAATCCTGCGCTGCTCTCACTTTGCATATGGGTGTTCTATCTAAAACGTTTGCAATCAAAAGCGGCAGAAATCTTGCTCGAAACATTTTCACTTGGCTTCCTGGGGAAGCTGTCGGTTTGCATATGGGTGTTCTAACTAAAACGTTTGCGATGAGTGTTTTATATTTAAAAAGTGAATTAAACTGCGGCTTGGGCGCCATTAATGGAGACGATGCGAGCAAGGCAGGCGGCCTTGGAAGTCAAAGGGCACGCTTCCCAATGAGCCTGCACAGCGTACATCTCGCATGCTTCCCGGTGAGCCTGCGCATTCGAGGACAGCTTGCATGCCTCTCGGTCAGCCTGCACACCGGACGGCGCTCGTACGCCTCCCATTCAGTCAAGGTCAAGCAGCTATCCGCACGGCACCTCCTACAGCCATTAAAACCAAGACATGTGGCGTCAAGTGAATGATTAACAGAACGCACATGGTTTGAATTATACAAACGTTTGAGATATTAAAGTGGCAGCTATTTTTTCAAAATGCCTTTATCGGCTGTCATTATTCGAGTGCGCCTTCTCTCAAAATGGACATGAAAAATACCACAGCATGTCGGGTGCCATTCCATGATAGCATGCCAAGTTTCATGAATTTCAAACGAGTTTTGGATTTAGTAGAATTTAAAAACCAGGCATCTCAATGTTTTGCCGGCAATCAACGGTGCCTTGGTGTTTGAAAATCATTCCCATTTCTTGCATGGGACCTAAGAATGCACCCAAGGACACATATTTGATTTTTCAACCAATTTATATGCACTGGAGCATGTGCATGTAGTTCAAATTTGAATGATGCACATAAATGCATTGAAAACTCAGTTAATGCATAAAAATGTCCAAACAAAGCCCAAAAACTCACAAAAATTCACACAACACTCCTGTTGTTCTATGTTGACACGATAAATTTTTTGAAAGCAATAAGAGGCAATGGATATCGTTTCGTCCCCAAAGGTGGGACGTTCCCTACCAAAAACCATCATACTTGTCACGAGAAGCTTCGGTTTGTGAGAAGCATGTACCCAAACCTGCCCCAAATGGGACAAAATTTTTACCACGACCTGTTGATGCCGCTCCATGATAGCATGCTAAGTTTCATGAATTTCAGACGAGTTTTGGATTTACTAGAATTTAAAAACCAGGCATCTCAATGTTTTGCCGACAATCAATGGTGCCCTGGTGTTTGAAATTCATTCCCATTTCTTTCATGGGACCTAAGCATGCACCCAAGGACACAGATTTGATTTTTCAACCAATTTATATGCACTGGAGCATGTGCATGTAGTTCAAATTTGAATTATGCACATAAATGCATTGAAAACTCAGTTAATGCATAAAAATGTCCAAACGAACACCGAAAATCACAGAAATTCTCACAACACTCCTGTTGTTCTATGTTGACATGAGAAAAAAAAATTGAAAGCAATAACAGGCAATGCATATCGTTTCGTCCCCAAAGGTGGAACGTTCCCTACCGAAAACCATCATGCTTGTTGTGAGAAGCTCCGGTTTGTGAGAAGCATATACCCAAACCTGCCCCAAATGCGACAAATTTATTACCATGGCATGTTAGTACCGCTCCATGTTAGCATGCCAAGTTTCATGAATTTCAGATGGGTTTTGGATTTACTAGAATTTACAAACCTAGCATCTCAATGTTTTGCCGGCAATCAACGGTGCCCTGGTGTTTGAAATTCTTTCCCATTTCTTGCATGGGACCTAAGCATGCACCCAAGGACACATATTTGATTTTTCAACCAATTTATATGCACTGGAGCATGTGCATGTCGTTCAAATTTGAATTATGCACATAAATGCATTGGAAACTCAGTTAATGAATAAAAATGTCCAAACGAACCCCGAAAAATCACAAAAAATCACACAAC